>NW_027478756.1:300000-594173 GCF_051014685.1 Ptiloglossa arizonensis | reverse complement strand
GCGAGTTTCTGCATCTCCAGATGCAATAGGAAATTCTCGAGTTGGCCAATTCCGTTACGCGAGATAAGGGAGTGTGAAGTAAGGAACGGTTGGGAACCATCAAAAATTCGCAAGTCTGATTCCCGAAACCCAATAACTACAAAGGGCCTAGGGGAAAAATACACATGCAGCTGTAATCGTGCGATGTTTCTTCTTTCAGATGCAACAGGAAATTTCTCGAGTTCGTCAATCCGTTCGCGAGATATGGGAGTTTGAAGTTAAGGGAACGCTTGAGCAACCATCAAAATTTCGAAAGTCTGATACTCGAAACCAATAACTACTATGGCCTAAGAAGGGAAATGAACACATACCATAGTAATCGGGGCGTGTTTCTACTTTCACATGCAACAGGAATTTCTCGATGATACGTCAATCCGTTCCCGAGATAAGGGAAGTTTCGAAGTTAAGGATATGTTGAGAAAACCATCAAAATTTTCGACGGTCTGATACTCGCACCAATTAACTGGAATGCCTAGGGGAAAAGTACACTTTACCGCTGTATACGGGGAGTTTCTACTTTCAGATGAGACAGGAATTTTCCTCTAGTCGTCAATCCGTTCGCGAGATATGGGAGTTGAAGTTAAGGAATGGTTGATGAAACCATCAAAATTTTCGCTGGTCTGATACTC
This sequence comes from Ptiloglossa arizonensis, assembly GCF_051014685.1. NCBI lineage: Eukaryota > Metazoa > Arthropoda > Insecta > Hymenoptera > Colletidae > Ptiloglossa > Ptiloglossa arizonensis. The sequence continues at coordinate 593,505 of NW_027478756.1, read as the reverse complement.
GGAACTAGTAACTGGAGTGGCCTAGGGGAAAAGTACACACACCACTGTAATCGGGCGTGTTTCTACTTTCAGATGCAACAGGAATTCTCGAGATCGTCAATCCGTTCGCGAGATATTGGAGCTTGAAGTTAAGGAACGGTTGGGAAACCTTCAAAATTTCACAAGTCTGATTCCCGAAACCAATAACTACAAAGGCCTAGGGGAAAAATACACATGCAGCTGTAATCGTGCGAGTTTCTGCTTCAGATGCAACAGGAATTTCTCGAGATCGTCAAATCCTTTCCCCGAGATATGGGGAGTTTGAAATTAAGGAAGGGTGAGAAACCATCAAAATTTTCGCAAGTCTGATTCCCGAAACCAATAACTACTATGGCCTAGGGCAAAAATACACACACCGCTGTAATCGGGCGAGTTTCTTCTTTCAGATGCAACAGAGAATTTCTCGTGTTCGGTCAATTCGTTCGCGAGATATGGGAGTTTGAAGTTATGGATGGTTGAGAAACCATCAAAATTATCGCTGGTCTGATACTCGGAACTAGTAACTGGAGTGGCCTAGGGGAAAAGTACACACACCACTGTAATCGGGGCGTGTTACTACTTTCAGATGCAACAGGAATTTCTCGAGATCGTCAATCCGTTCGCGAGATATGGGAGTTTGAAGTTAAGGACACGGTTGGGAAACCATCAAAATTTTCGCAGTCTGATTCCCGAACCAATAACTACAAAGGCCTAGGGGAAAAATACACATGCAGCTGTAATCGTGCGAGTTTCTGCTTTCAGATGCAACAGGAATTTCTCGAGTTCGTCAATCCGTTCGCGAGATATGGGAGTTTGAAGTTAAGGAACGCTTGAGCAACCATCAAAATTTCCTGCAAGTCTGATAATCGAAACCAATAACTACTATGGCCTAGGGGAAAAGAACACATACCATTGTAATCGGGCGGTTTCTACTTTCACATGCAACAGAATTTCTCGAGATCGTCATCCGTTCCCGAGATATGGGAGGTTTGAAGTTAAGGAATGGTTGAGAACCATCAAAATTTTCGCTGGTCTGATACTCGAAACCAAAGAATACTATGCCTAGGGGAAAAGTACACAGCACCATTGTATCGGGCGAGTTTTCTACTTTCAGATGCAACAGGAATTCTCGAGTTCGTCAATCCGTTCGCGAGATATGGGAGTTTCAAGTTAAGGAACGCTTGTGCAACCATCAAAATTTTCGCAAGTCTGATACTTGAAACCAATGACTACTGTGGCCTAGGTGAAAAGTTCAGACACCATAGTAATCGGGCGAGTTTCTACTTTCAGATGCAACAGGAATTTCTCGAGTTCGTCAATCCATTCGCGAGATATGGGAGTGTGAAGTTAAGGAATGTTTGAGGAACCATCAAAATTTTCGCATGTCTGAATTCCCGAAACCAATAACAACTATGGCCTAGGGCAAAAATACACATACCGCTGTATTCGGGGCGGTGTTCTACTTTCAGATGCAACAGGCATTTCTCGAGATCGTCAATCCGTTCCCGAGATATGGGAGGTTTGAAGTTAAGGAATGGTTGAGAGACCATCAAAATTTTGGCAAGGCTGATTCCCGAAACCAATAACCACAAAGGCCTGGGGGAAAAATACATAAGCCGTTGTAATCGTGCGAGTTTCTACTTTCAGATGCAACAGGTATTTCTCGAGTTCGTGTATCCGTTCGCGAGATATGGAGTTTGAAGTTAAGGAACGCTTGAGCAACCATCAAAATTTTCGCAAGTCTGATACTCGAAACAATAACTACTATGGCCTAGGGGAAAAATACACACACCGCTGTAATCGGGTCGAGGTTTCTTCTTTCAGATGCAACAAGAATTTTCTCTTGTTCGTCAATTCGTTCGCGAGATATGGGAGGTTTGAAGTTAAGGGATGGTTGAGAAACCATCAAAATTTCGACGGTCTGATACTCGAAACCCAATAACTGGAATGGCCTAGGCGAAAAGTACACTTACCGCTTGTATTCGGGCGAGTTTCTACTTTCAGATGAGACAGGAATTTCTCGAGTTCGTCAATCCGTTCGCGAGATATGGGAGTTTGAAGTTAAGGAATGGTTGAGAAACCATCAAAGTTTTCGCTGGTCTGATACTCGAAACCAATAACTATTATAGCCTAGGGGAAAAGTACACACACCATTGTAATCGGGCGAGTTTCTACTTTCAGATGCAACAGGAATTTCTCGAGTTCGTCAATCCGTTCGCGAGATATGGGAGGTTTCAAGTTAAGGAACGCTTGAGCAACCATCAAATTTTCGCAAGTCTGATACTCGAAACCAATGACTACTATGGCCTAGGTGAAAAGTTCAGACACCATTGTAATCGGGCGAGTTTCTACTTTCAGATGCAACAGGAATTTCTCGAGTTCGTCCAATCCATTCGCGAGATATGGGAGTTTGAAGTTAAGGAATGTTTGAGGAACCATCAAAATTTTCGCATGTCTGATTCCCGAAACCAATAACAACTATGGCCTAGGACAAAAATACACATACCGTTGTAATCGGGCGAGTTTCTGCTTTCAGATGCAATAGGAATTTCTCGAGTTGGTCAATCCGTAGCGTGATATGGGAGATTGAAGTAAAGGAATGGTTGAGAAACCATCAAAATTTTCGCATGTCTGATACTCGAAAACCAATAACTACAATGGCCTAGGGGAAAAGAACACACACCATTGTAATCGGGCGTGGTTTCTACTTTCAGATGCAACAGGAAATTTCTCGAGATCGTCAATCCGTTCCCGAGATATGGGAGTTTGAAGTTAAGGAATGGTTGAGAGACCAACAAAATTTTGGCAAGGCTGATTCCCGAAACCAATAACCACAAAGGCCTGGGGAAAAATACATAAGCCGTTGTAATCGTGCGAGTTTCTACTTTCAGATGCAACAGGAATTTCTCGAGTTCGTGAATCCGTTCGCGAGATATGGGAGTTTGAAGTTAAGGAACGCTTGAGCAACCATCAAAATTTTCGCAAGTCTGATACTCGAAACCAATAACTACTATGGCCTAGGGGAAAAATACACACACCGCTGTAATCGGGCGAGTTTCTTCTTTCAGATGCAACAAGAATTTCTCTTGTTCGTCAATTCGTTCGCGAGATATGGGAGTTTGAAGTTAAGGGATGGTTGAGAAACCATCAAAATTATCGCTGGTCTGAAACTCGGAACTAGTACTGGAGTGCCTAGGGGAAAAAGTACACACACCACTGTAATCGGGGCGTGTTTCTACTTTCAGATGCAACAGGAATTTCTCGAGATCGTCAATCCGTTCGCGAGATATGGGAGTTTGAAGTTAAGGAACGGTTGGGGAAACCATCAAAATTTTCGCAAGTCTGATTCCGAAACCATAACTACAAGGCTAGGGGAAAAATACACATGCAGTTGTAATCGTGCGAGTTTCTGCTTTCAGATGCAACAGGAATTTCTCGAGTTCGTCAATCCGTTCGCGAGATATGGGAGTTTGAAGTTAAGGAACGCTTGAGCAACCATCAAAATTTTCGCAAGTCTGATACTCGAAACCAATAACTACTATGGCCTAGGGAAAAGAACACACACCATTGTAATCGGGCGTGTTTCTACTTTCACATGCAACAGGAATTTCTCGAGATCGTCAATCCGGTTCGAGATATGGTGTTTGAAGTTAAGGAACGGTTGGGAAACCATCAAAATTTTCTCAAGTCTGATACCCGGAACCATTATAACTACAAAGGCCTAGGGGAAAAATACACATGCAGCTGTAATCGTGCGAGTTTCTGCTTTCAGATGCAACAGGAATTTCTCGAGTTCGTCAATCCGTTCGCGAGATATGGGAGTTTGAAGTTAAGGAACGCTTGAGCAACCATCAAAATTTTCGCAAGTCTGATTCGCGAAACCAATAACTACAAAGGCCTAGAGGAAAAATACACATGCAGTTGTAATCGTGCGAGTTTCTGCTTTCAGATGCAATAGGAATTTCTCGAGTTCGTCAATCCGTTCGCGAGATATGGGAGTTTGAAGTTAAGGAACGCTTGAGCAACCATCAAAATTTTCGCAGTCTGATACTCGAAACCAATAACTACTATGGCCTAGGGCAAAAATACACACACCGCTGTAATCGGGCGAGTTTCTTCTTTCAGATGCAACAAGAATTTCTCATGTTCGTCAATTTCGTTCGCGAGATATGGGAGTTGAAGTTAAGGGATGGTTGAGAAACCATCAAAATTATCGATGGGTCTGATACTCGGAACTAGTAACTGGAGTGGCCTAGGGGAAAAGTACACACACCACTCTAATCGGGCGTGTTTCTACTTTTCAGATGCAACAGGATTTCTCGAGTTCGTCAATCCGTTCGCGAGATATGGAGTTTGAAGTTAAGGAAACGCTTGAGCAACCCATCAAAATTTTCGCAGTCTGATACTCGAAACCAATAACTACTATGGCCTAGGGGAAAAAGAACACATACCATTGTAATCGGGCGTGTTTCTTACTTTCCACATGCAACAGGAATTTCTCGAGATCGTCAATCCGTTCCCGAGATATGGGAGTTTGAAGTTAAGGAATGGTTGAGAAACCATCAAAATTTTCGACGGTCTGATACTCGAAACCAATAACTGGAATGGCCTAGGGGAAAAGTACACTTAACGCTGTATTCGGGCGAGTTTCTACTTTCATATGAGACAGGAATTTCTCGAGTTCGTCCAATCCTTTCGGTGCGAGATATGGGAGTTTTGAAGTTAAGGAACGGTTGGGGAAACCATCAAAATTTTCGCAAGTCTGATTCCCGAAACCAATAACTACAAAGGCCTAGGGGGAAAAATACACATGCAGTTGTAATCGTGCTAGTTTCTGCTTTCAGATGCAACAGGAATTTCTCGAGTTCGTCAATCCGTTCGCGAGATATGGGAGTTTGAAGTTAAGGAATGGTTGAGAAACCATCAAAGTTTCGCTGGTCTGATACTCGAAACCAATAACTACTATAGCCTAGGGAAAAGTACACACACCATTGTAATCGGGCGAGTTTCTACTTCAGATGCAACAGGAATTTCTCGAGTTCGTCAATCCGTTCGCGAGATATGGGAGTTCAAGTTAAGGAACGCTTGAGCAACCATCAAAATTTCGCAAGTCTGATACTCGAAACCATGACTACTATGGCCTCGGTGAAAAGTTCAGACACCATTGTAATCGGGCGAGTTTCTACTTTCAGATGCAACAGGAATTTCTCGAGTTCGTCAATCCATTCGCGAGATATGGGAGTTTGAAGTTAAGGAATGGTTTGAGGAACCATCAAAATTTTCGCATGTCTGATTCCCGAAACCAATAACAACTATGGCCTAGGACAAAAATACACATACCGTTGTAATCGGCGAGTTTCTGCTTTCAGATGCAATAGGAATTTCTCGAGTTGGTCAATCCGGTTAGCGTGATATGGGAGATTGAAGTAAAGGAATGGTGAGAACATCAAAATTTTCGCATGTCTGATACTCGAAACCAATAAACTACAATGGCCTAGGGGAAAGAACACACACCATTGTAATCGGGCGTGTTTCTACTTTCAGATGCAACAGGGAATTTCTCGAGATCGTCAATCCGTTCCCGAGATATGGGAGTTTGAAGTTAAGGAATGGTTGAGAGACCAACAAAATTTTGGCAAGGCTGATTCCCGAAACCAATAACCACAAAGGCCTGGGGGAAAAATACATAAGCCGTTGTAATCGTGCGAGTTTCTACTTTCAGATGCAACAGGAATTTCTCGAGTTCGTGAATCCGTTCGCGAGATATGGGAGTTTGAAGTTAAGGAACGCTTGAGCAACCATCAAAATTTTCGCAAGTCTGATACTCGAAACCAATAACTACTATGGCCTAGGGGAAAAATACACACACCGCTGTAATCGGGCGAGTTTCTTCTTTCAGATGCAACAAGAATTTCTCTTGTTCGTCAATTCTCGTTCGCGAGATATGGGAGTTTGAAGTTAAGGGATGGTTGAGAAACCATCAAAATTATCGCTGGTCTGAAACTCGGAACTAGTAACTGGAGTGGCCTAGGGGAAAAGTACACACACCACTGTAATCGGGCGTGTTTTCTACTTTCAGATGCAACAGGAATTTCTCGAGATCGTCATTCCGTTCGCGAGATATGGGAGTTTGAAGTTAAGGAACGGTTGGGAAACCATCAAAATTTTCGCAAGTCTGATTCCCGAAACCAATAACTACAAAGGCCTAGGGGAAAAATACACATGCAGTTGTAATCGTGCGAGTTTCTGCTTTCAGATGCAACAGGAATTTCTCGAGTTCGTCAATCCGTTCGCGAGATATGGGAGTTTGAAGTTAAGGAACGCTTGAGCAACCATCAAAATTTTCGCAAGTCTGATACTCGAAACCAATAACTACTATGGCCTAGGGAAAAGAACACACACCATTGTAATCGGGCGTGTTTCTACTTTCACATGCAACAGGAATTTCTCGAGATCGTCAATCCGTTCCCGAGATATGGGTGTTTGAAGTTAAGGAACGGTTGGGAAACCATCAAAATTTTCTCAAGTCTGATACCCGGAACCAATAACTACAAAGGCCTAGGGGAAAAATACACATGCAGCTGTAATCGTGCGAGTTTCTGCTTTCAGATGCAACAGGAATTTCTCGAGTTCGTCAATCCGTTCGCGAGATATGGGAGTTTGAAGTTAAGGAACGCTTGAGCAACCATCAAAATTTTCGCAAGTCTGATTCGCGAAACCAATAACTACAAAGGCCTAGAGGAAAAATACACATGCAGTTGTAATCGTGCGAGTTTCTGCTTTCAGATGCAATAGGAATTTCTCGAGTTCGTCAATCCGTTCGCGAGATATGGGAGTTTGAAGTTAAGGAAACGCTTGAGCAACCATCAAAATTTTCGCAAGTCTGATACTCGAAACCAATAACTACTATGGCCTAGGGCAAAAATACACACACCGCTGTAATCGGGCGAGTTTCTTCTTTCAGATGCAACAAGAATTTCTCATGTTCGTCAATTCGTTCGCGAGATATGGGAGTTTGAAGTTAAGGGATGGTTGAGAAACCATCAAAATTATCGATGGTCTGATACTCGGAACTAGTAACTGGAGTGGCCTAGGGGAAAAGTACACACACCACTCTAATCGGGCGTGTTTCTACTTTCAGATGCAACAGGAATTTCTCGAGTTCGTCAATCCGTTCGCGAGATATGGGAGTTTGAAGTTAAGGAACGCTTGAGCAACCATCAAAATTTTCGCAAGTCTGATACTCGAAACCAATAACTACTATGGCCTAGGGGAAAAGAACACATACCATTGTAATCGGGCGTGTTTCTACTTTCACATGCAACAGGAATTTCTCGAGATCGTCAATCCGTTCCCGAGATATGGGAGTTTGAAGTTAAGGAATGGTTGAGAAACCATCAAAATTTTCGACGGTCTGATACTCGAAACCAATAACTGGAATGGCCTAGGGGAAAAGTACACTTAACGCTGTATTCGGGCGAGTTTCTACTTTCATATGAGACAGGAATTTCTCGAGTTCGTCAATCCTTTCGCGAGATATGGGAGTTTGAAGTTAAGGAATGGTTGAGAAACCATCAAAATTTTCGCTGGTCTGATACTCGAAACCAATAACTACTATGGCCTAGGGGAAAAGTACACACACCATTGTAATCGGGCGAGTTTCTACTTTCAGATGCAACAGGAATTTCTCGAGTTCGTCAATCCGTTCGCGAGATATGGGAGTTTCAAGTTAAGGAACGCTTGAGCAACCATCAAAATTTTCGCAAGTCTGATACTCGAAACCAATGACTACTATGGCCTAGGGGAAAAGTACAGACACCATTGTAATCGGGCGGGTTTCTACTTTCAGATGCAACAGGAATTTCTCGAGTTCGTCAATCCATTCGCGAGATATGGGAGTTTGAAGTTAAGGAATGTTTGAGGAACCATCAAAATTTTCGCAAGTCTGATTCCCGAAACCAATAACAACTATGGCCTAGGGCAAAAATACACATACCGTTGTAATCGGGCGAGTTTCTGCTTTCAGATGCAATAGGAATTTCTCGAGTTGGTCAATCCGTTCGCGTGATATGGGAGATTGAAGTAAAGGAATGGTTGAGAAACCATCAAAATTTTCGCATGTCTGATACTCGAAACCAATAACTACAATGGCCTAGGGGAAAAGAACACACACCACTGTAATCGGGCGTGTTTCTACTTTCAGATGCAACAGGAATTTCTCGAGATCGTCAATCCGTTCCCGAGATATGGGAGTTTGAAGTTAAGGAACGCTTGAGCAACCATCAAAATTTTCGCAAGTCTGATACTCGAAACCAATAACTACTATGGCCTAGGGGAAAAGAACACATACCATTGTAATCGGGCGTGTTTCTACTTTCACATGCAACAGGAATTTCTCGAGATCGTCAATCCGTTCCCGAGATATGGGAGTTTGAAGTTAAGGAATGGTTGAGAAACCATCAAAATTTTCGACGGTCTGATACTCGAAACCAATAACTGGAATGGCCTAGGGGAGAAGTACAATTACCGCTGTATTCGGGCGAGTTTCTACTTTCAGATGAGACAGGAATTTCTCGAGTTCGTCAATCCGTTCGCGAGATATGGGAGTTTGAAGTTAAGGAATGGTTGAGAAACCATCAAAATTTTCGCTGGTCTGATACTCGAAACCAATAACTACTATGGCCTAGGGGAAAAGTACACACACCATTGTAATCGGGCGAGTTTCTACTTTCAGATGCAACAGGAATTTCTCGAGTTCGTCAATCCGTTCGCGAGATATGGGAGTTTCAAGTTAAGGAACGCTTGAGCAACCACCAAAATTTTCGCAAGTCTGATACTCGAAACCAATGACTACTATGGCCTAGGGGAAAAGTACAGACACCATTGTAATCGGGCGAGTTTCTACTTTCAGATGCAACAGGAATTTCTCGAGTTCGTCAATCCATTCGCGAGATATGGGAGTTTGAAGTTAAGGAATGTTTGAGCAACCATCAAAATTTTCGCAAGTCTGATACTCGAAACCAATAACTACTATGGCCTAGGGGAAAAATACACACACCGCTGTAATCGGGCGAGTTTCTTCTTTCAGATGCAACAAGAATTTCTCTTGTTCGTCAATTCGTTCGCGAGATATGGGAGTTTGAAGTTAAGGGATGGTTGAGAAACCATCAAAATTATCGCTGGTCTGATACTCGGAACTAGTAACTGGAGTGGCCTAGGGGAAAAGTACACACACCACTGTAATCGGGCGTGTTTCTACTTTCAGATGCAACAGGAATTTCTGGAGATCGTCAATCCGTTCGCGAGATATGGGAGTTTGAAGTTAAGGAACGGTTGGGAAACCATCAAAATTTTCGCAAGTCTGATTCCCGAAACCAATAACTACAAAGGCCTAGGGGAAAAATACACATGCAGTTGTAATCGTGCGAGTTTCTGCTTTCAGATGCAACAGGAATTTCTCGAGTTCGTCAATCCGTTCGCGAGATATGGGAGTTTGAAGTTAAGGAATGGTTGAGAAACCATCAAAATTTTCGCTGGTCTGATACTCGAAACCAATAACTACTATGGCCTAGGGGAAAAGTACACACACCATTGTAATCGGGCGAGTTTCTACTTTCAGATGCAACAGGAATTTCTCGAGTTCGTCAATCCGTTCGCGAGATATGGGAGTTTCAAGTTAAGGAACGCTTGAGCAACCACCAAAATTTTCGCAAGTCTGATACTCGAAACCAATGACTACTATGGCCTAGGGGAAAAGTACAGACACCATTGTAATCGGGCGAGTTTCTACTTTCAGATGCAACAGGAATTTCTCGAGTTCGTCAATCCATTCGCGAGATATGGGAGTTTGAAGTTAAGGAATGTTTGAGCAACCATCAAAATTTTCGCAAGTCTGATACTCGAAACCAATAACTACTATGGCCTAGGGGAAAAATACACACACCGCTGTAATCGGGCGAGTTTCTTCTTTCAGATGCAACAAGAATTTCTCTTGTTCGTCAATTCGTTCGCGAGATATGGGAGTTTGAAGTTAAGGGATGGTTGAGAAACCATCAAAATTATCGCTGGTCTGATACTCGGAACTAGTAACTGGAGTGGCCTAGGGGAAAAGTACACACACCACTGTAATCGGGCGTGTTTCTACTTTCAGATGCAACAGGAATTTCTGGAGATCGTCAATCCGTTCGCGAGATATGGGAGTTTGAAGTTAAGGAACGGTTGGGAAACCATCAAAATTTTCGCAAGTCTGATTCCCGAAACCAATAACTACAAAGGCCTAGGGGAAAAATACACATGCAGTTGTAATCGTGCGAGTTTCTGCTTTCAGATGCAACAGGAATTTCTCGAGTTCGTCAATCCGTTCGCGAGATATGGGAGTTTGAAGTTAAGGAACGCTTGAGCAACCATCAAAATTTTCGCAAGTCTGATACTCGAAACCAATAACTACTATGGCCTAGGGGAAAAATACACATACCGTTGTAATCGGGCGAGTTTCAACTTTCAGATGCAATAGGAATTTCTCGAGATCGTCAATCCGTTCCCGAGATATGGGAGTTTGAAATTAAGGAATGGTTGAGAAACCATCAAAGTTTCGCTGGTCTGATTCTCGAAACCAATAACTGGAATGGCCTAGGGGAAAAGTACACACACCACTGTAATCGGGCGTGTTTCTACTTTGAGATGCAACAGGAGTTTCTCGAGATCGTCAATCCGTTCGCCAGATATGGGAGTTAGAACTGAAGGAATGGTTGAGAAACCATCAAAATTTTCGCAAGGCTGATTCCCGAAACCAATAACTACAAAGGCCTAGGGGAAAAATACACATGCAGTTGTAATCGGGCGAGTTTCTACTTTCGGATGCAACAGGAATTTCTCGAGTTCGTCAATCCGTTCGCGAGATATGGGAGTTCGAAGTTAAGGAATGGTTGAGAAACCATCAAAATTTTCGCAAGTCTGATAATCGAAACCAACAACTACTATGGCCTAGGGGAAAAGTACACTTACCGCTGTATTCCGGCGAGCTTCTACTTTCAGATGCAATTGGAATTTCTCGAGATCGTCAATCCTTTCGCCAGGTATGGGAGTTCGATGTTAAGGAATGGTTGAGAAACCATCAAAATTTTCGCAAGTCTGATACTCGAAACCAATAACTACTATGGCCTAGGGGAAAAGTACACACACCATGGTAATCGGGCGAGATTCTACTTTCAGATGCAACAGGAATTTCTGGAGTTCGTCAATCCATTCGCGAGATATGGGAGTTTGAAGTTAAGGAATGTTTGAGGAACCATCAAAATTTTTGCAAGTCTGATTCCCGAAACCAATAACTACAAAGGCCTAGGGGAAAAATACACATACTGTTGTAATCGGGCGAGTTTCTACTTTCAGATGCAACCGGAATTTCTCGAGATCGTCAATCCGTTCCCGAGATATGGGAGCTTGAAATTAAGGAATGGTTGAGAAACCATCAAAGTTTCGCTGGTCTGATTCTCGAAACCAATAACTGGTATGGCATAGGGGAAAAGTACACACACCACTGTAATCGGGCGTGTTTCTACTTTGAGATGCAACAGGAGTTTCTCGAGATCGTCAATCCGTTCGCCAGATATGGGAGTTAGAAGTGAAGGAATGGTTGAGAAACCATCAAAATTTTCGCAAGTCTGATTCCCGAAACCAATAACTACAAAGGCCTAGGGGAAAAATACACATGCATTTGTAATCGTGCGAGCTTCTACTTTCGGATGCAACAGGAATTTCTCGAGTTCGTCAATCCGTTCGCGAGATATGGGAGTTTGAAGTTAAGGAACGCTTGAGCAACCATCAAAATTTTCGCAAGTCTGATACTCGCAACCAGTAACTACTATGGCCTAGGGGAAAAGAACACACACCATTGTAATCGGGCGTGTTTCTACTTTCAGATGCAACAGGAATTTCTCGAGATCGTCAATCCGTTCCCGAGATATGGGAGTTTGAAATTAAGGAATGGTTGAGAAACCATCAAAATTTTCGCAAGTCTGATTCCCGAAACCAGTAACTACAAACGCCTTGGGGAGAAATACACATGCACTTGTAATCGTGCGAGTTTCTACTTTCGGATGCAACAGGAATTTCTCGAGTTCGTGAATCCGTTCGCGAGATATGGGAGTTTGAAGTTAAGGAACGCTTAAGCAACCATCAAAATTTTCGCAAGTCTGATACTCGAAACCAATAACTACTGTGGCCTAGGGGAAAAGAACACACACCATTGTAATCGGGCGTGCTTCTACTTTCAGATGCAACAGGAATTTCTCGAGATCGTCAATCCGTTCCCGTGATATGGGAGTTTGAAATTAAGGAATGGTTGAGAAACCATCAAAATTTTCGCAAGTCTGATTCCCGAAACCAATAACTACTATGGCCTAGGGCAAAAATACACATACCGTTGTAATCGGGCGAGTTTCTGCTTTCAGATGCAATAGGAATTTCTCGATTTCGTCAATCCGTTCGCGTGATATGGGAGTTTGAAGTAAAGGAATGGTTGAGAAACCATCAAAATTTTCGCATGTCTGATACTCGAAACCAATAACTACAATGGCCTAGGGGAAAAATACACACACCGCTGTAATCGGGCGAGTTTCTTCTTTCAGATGCAACAAGAATTTCTCGTGTTCGTCAATTCGTTCGCGAGATATGGGAGTTTGAAGTTAAGGAATGGTTGAGAAACCATCAAAAATTTCGCTGGTCTGATACTCGAAATCAATAACTGGAATGGCCTAGGGGCAAAGTGCACACACCATTGTAATAGGGCGAGTTTCTAATTTCCGATGCAACAGGAATTTCTCGAGTTCGTCAAATCGTTCTTGAGATATGGGAGTTTGAAGTTAAGGAATGGTTGAGAAACCATCAAAATTATCGCTGGTCTGATACTCGAAACCAATAACTGGAGTGGCCTAGGGGAAAAGTACACACACCACTGTAATCGGGCGTGTTTCTACTTTCAGATGCAACAGGAATTTCTCGAGATCGTCAATCCATTCGCGAGATATGGGAGTTAGAAGTTAAGGAATGGTTGAGAAACCATCAAAATTTTCGCAAGTCTGATTCCCGAAACCAATAACTACAAAGGCCTAGGGGAAAAATCCACATGCCGTTGTGAAGGTGCGAGTTTCTGCTTACAGATGCAATAGGAATTTCTCGAGTTGGTCAATCCGTTCGCGTGATATGGGAGATTGAAGTAAAGGAATGGTTGAGAAACCATCAAAATTTTCGCATGTCTGGTACTCGAATCACAATAACTACTATGACCTAGGGGAAAAGAACACACACCATTGTAATCGGGCGTGTTTCTACTTTCAGATGCAACAGGAATTTCTCGAGATCGTCAATCCGTTCCCGAGGTATGGGAGTTTGAAGTTAGGGAATGGTTGAGAAACCATCAACATTTTCGCTGGTCTGATACTCGAAACCAATAACTGGAATGGCCTAGGGGAAAAGTAGACACACCACTGTAATCGGGCGTGTTTCTACTTTGATATGCAACAGGAATTTCTCGAGATCGTCAATCCGTTCGCCAGATATGGGAGTTAGAAGTGAAGGAGTGGTTGAGAAACCATCAAAATTTTCGCAAGTCTGATTCCCGAAACCAATAACTACAAAGGCCTAGGGGAAAAATACACATACCGTTGTAATCGGGCCAGTTTCTACTTTCAGATGCAATAGGAATTTCTCGAGACCGTCAATCCGTTCGCCAGATATGGGAGTTAGAAGTGAAGGAATGGTTGAGAAACCATCAAAATTTTTGCAAGTCTGATACTCGAAACCAATAACTACTATGGCCTAGGGGAAAAGTTTACTTACCGCTGTATTCCGGCGAGTTTCTACCTTCAGATGCAACAGGAATTTCTTGAGTTCGTCAATCCGTTCGCGAGATATGGGAGTTTGAAGTTAGGGAATGGTTGAGAAACCTTCAAAATTTTCGCTGGTCTGATACTCGAAACAAATAACTGGAATGGCCTAGGGGAAAAGTACACACACCATTGTAATCGGGCGTGTTTCTACTTTGAGATGCAACAGGAATTTCTCGAGATCGTCAATCCGTTCGCCAGATATGGGAGTTAGAAGTGAAGGAGTGGTTGAGAAACCATCAAAATTTTCGCAAGTCTGATTCCCGAAACCAATAACTACAAAGGCCTAGGGGAAAAGTACACGCACCATTGTAATCGGGCGAGTTTCTACTTTCAGATGCAACAGGAATTTCTCGAGTTCGTCAATCCGTTCGCGAGATATGGGAGTTTGAAATTAAGGAATGGTTGAGAAACCATCAAAATTTTCGCAAGTCTGATACTCGAAACCAATAACTACTATGGCCTAGGGCAAAAATACATACACCGCTGTAATCGGGCGAGTTTCTGCTTTCAGATGCAACAAGAATTTCTCGAGTTCGTGAATCCGTTCGCGAGATATGGGAGTTAGAATTTAAGGAATGGTTGAGAAACCATCAAAATTTTCGCAAGTCTGATTCCCGAAACCAATAACTACAAAGGCCTAGGGGAAAAATACACATACCATTCTAATCGTGCGAGTTTCTACTTTCAGATTCAACAGGAACTTCTCGAGTTCGTCAATCCGTTCGCGAGATATGGGAGTTTGAAGTTAAGGAATGGTTGAGAAACCATCAAAATTTTCGCAAGTCTGATACTCGAAACCAATAACTACTATGGCCTAGGGGAAGAGAACACACACCATTGTAATCGGGCGTGTTTCTAATTTCAGATGCAACAGGAATTTCTCGAGTTCGTCAATCCGTTCGCGAGATATGGGAGTTTGAAGTTAGGGAATGGTTGAGAAACCATCAAAATTTTCGCTGGTCTGATACTCGAAAACAATAACTGGAATGGCCTAGGGGAAAAGTACACACAACACTGTAATCGGACGTGTTTCTACTTTGAGATGCAACAGGAATTTCTCGAGGTCGTCAATCCGTTCGCCAGATATGGGAGTTAGAAGTGAAGGAATGGTTGAGAAACCATCAAAATTTTCGCAAGTCTGATTCCCGAAACCAATAACTACAAAGGCCTAGGGGAAAAATACACATGCCGTTGTAATCGTGCGAGTTTCTACTTTCAGATGCAACAGGAATTTCTCGAGTTCGTGAATCCGTTCGCGAGATATAGGAGTTCGAAGTTAAGGAATGGTTGAGAAACCATCAAAATTTTCGCAAGTCTGATACTCGAAACCAATAACTACTATGGCCTAGGGGAAAAGTACACACACCATTGTAATCGGGCGTGTTTCTACTTTCAGATGCAGCAGGAATTTCTCGAGCTCGTCAATCCATTCGCGAGATATGGGAGTTTGAAGTTAAGGAATTGTTGAGAAACCTTCAAAATTTTCGCTGGTCTGATACTCGAAACCAATAACTGGAATGGCCTAGGGGAAAAGTACAAACTCCGTTGTAATCGGGCGAGTTTCTACTTTCAGATGCAACAGGAATTTCTCGAGTTCGTCAATCCGTTCGCGAGATATGGGAGTTAGAATTTAAGGAATGGTTGAGAAACCATCAAAATTTTCGCAAGTCTGATTCCCGAAACCAATAACTACAAAAGCCTAGGGGAAAAATACACATACCGTTGAAATCGTGCGAGTTTCTACTTTCACATGTAACAGGAATTTCTCGAGTTCGTCAATCAGTTCGCGAGATATGGGGGTTTGAAGTTAAGGAACGCTTGAGCAACCATCAAAATTTTCGCAAGTCTGATACTCGAAACCAATAACTACTATGGCCTAGGGGAAAAGAACACACACCATTGTAATCGGGCGTGTTTCTACTTTCACATGCAACAGGAATTTCTCGAGTTCGTCAATCCGTTCGCGAGATATGGGAGTTTGAAGTTAGGGAATGGTTGAGAAACCATCAAAATTTTCGCTGGTCTGATACTCGAAAACAATAACTGGAATGGCCTAGGGGAAAAGTACACACACCACTGTAGTCGGGCGTGTTTCTACTTTGAGATGCAACAGGAATTTCTCGAGGTCGTCAATCCGTTCGCCAAATATGGGAGTTAGAAGTGCAGGAATGGTTGAGAAACCATCAAAATTTTCGCAAGTCTGATTCCCGAAACCAATAACTACAAAGACCTAGGGTAAAAATACACATGCCGTTGTAATCGTGCGAGTTTCTACTTCCAGATGCAACAGGAATTTCTCGAGTTCGTGAATCCGTTCGCGAGATATAGGAGTTCGAAATTAAAGAATGGTTGAGAACACCATCAAAATTTTCGCAAGTCTGATTCCCGAAACCAATAACTACAAAGGCCTAGGGGAAAAACACACATGCAGTTGTAATCGTGCGAGTTTCTACTTTCGGATGCAACAGGAATTTCTCGAGTTCGTCAATCCGTTCGCGAGTAATGGGAGTTTGAAGTTAAGGAATGGTTGAGAAACCATCAAAATTTTCGCAAGTCTGATACTCGAAACCAATAACTACTATGGCCTAGGGGAAGAGAACACACACCATTGTAATCGGGCGTGTTTCTAATTTCAGATGCAACAGGAATTTCTCGAGTTCGTCAATCCGTTCGCGAGATATGGGAGTTTGAAGTTAGGGAATGGTTGAGAAACCATCAAAATTTTCGCTGGTCTGATACTCGAAAACAATAACTGGAATGGCCTAGGGGAAAAGTACACACAACACTGTAATCGGACGTGTTTCTACTTTGAGATGCAACAGGAATTTCTCGAGGTCGTCAATCCGTTCGCCAGATATGGGAGTTAGAAGTGAAGGAATGGTTGAGAAACCATCAAAATTTTCGCAAGTCTGATTCCCGAAACCAATAACTACAAAGGCCTAGGGGAAAAATACACATGCCGTTGTAATCGTGCGAGTTTCTACTTTCAGATGCAAGAGGAATTTCTCGAGTTCGTGAATTCGTTCGCGAGATAAAGGAGTTCGAAGTTAAGGAATGGTTGAGAAACCATCAAAATTTTCGCAAGTCTGATACTCGAAACCAATAACTACTATGGCCTAGGGGAAAAGTACACACACGATTGTAATCGGGCGTGTTTCTACTTTCAGATGCAACAGGAATTTCTCGAGCTCGTCAATCCATTCGCGAGATATGGGAGTTTGAAGTTAAGGAATTGTTGAGAAACCTTCAAAATTTTCGCTGGTCTGATACTCGAAACCAATAACTGGAATGGCCTAGGGGAAAAGTACAAACTCCGTTGTAATCGGGCGAGTTTCTACTTTCAGATGCAACAGGAATTTCTCGAGTTCGTCAATCCGTTCGCGAGATATGGGAGTTAGAATTTAAGGAATGGTTGAGAAACCATCAAAATTTTCGCAAGTCTGATTCCCGAAACCAATAACTACAAAAGCCTAGGGGAAAAATACACATACCGTTGAAATCGTGCGAGTTTCTACTTTCAGATGTAACAGGAATTTCTCGAGTTCGTCAATCAGTTCGCGAGATATGGGGGTTTGAAGTTAAGGAACGCTTGAGCAACCATCAAAATTTTCGCAAGTCTGATACTCGAAACCAATAACTACTATGGCCTAGGGGAAAAGAACACACACCATTGTAATCGGGCGTGTTTCTACTTTCACATGCAACAGGAATTTCTCGAGTTCGTCAATCCGTTCGCGAGATATGGGAGTTTGAAGTTAGGGAATGGTTGAGAAACCATCAAAATTTTCGCTGGTCCTGATACTCGAAAAACAATAACTGGAATGGCCTAAGGGGAAAAGTACCACACACCACTGTAGTCGGGCGTGGTTTCTACTTTGAGATGCAACAGGAATTTCTCGAGTTCGTCAATCCGTTCGCGAGATATGGGAGTTAGAAGTGCAGGAATGGTTGAGAAAACCATCAAAATTTTCGCAAGTCTGATTCCCGAAACCAATAACTACAAAGGCCTAGGGTAAAAAATACACATGCCGTTGTAATCGTGCGAGTTTTCTACTTCCAGATGCAACAGGAATTTCTCGAGTTCGTGAATCCGTTCGCGAGATATAGGAGTTCGAAATTAAGGAATGGTTGAGAACACCATCAAAATTTTCGCAAGTCTGATTCCCGAAACCAATAACTACAAAGGCCTAGGGGAAAAACACACATGCAGTTGTAATCGTGCGAGTTTCTACTTTCGGATGCAACAGGAATTTCTCGAGTTCGTCAATCCGTTCGCGAGTAATGGGAGTTTGAAATTAAGGAGTGGTTGAGAAACCACCAAAATTTTCGCAACTCAGATACTCGAAACCAATAACTACTATGGCCTAGGGCAAAAATGCACATACCTCTGTAATCGGGCGAGTTTCTACTTTCAGATGCAACAAGAATTTCTCGAGTTCGTCAATTCGTTCGCGAGATATGGGAGTTTGAAGTTAAGGAAATGTTGAGAAACCATCACAATTTGCGCTGGTCTAATACTCGAAACCAATAACTGGAGTGGCCTAGGGGAAAAGTACACACACCACTGTAATCGGGCGTGTTACTACTTTCAGATGCAATAGGAATTTCTCGTGTTCGTCAATCCGTTCCCGAGATATGGGAGTTTGAAATTAAGGAATGTTTGAGGAACCATCAAAATTTTCGCAAGTCTGATTCCCGAAACCAATAACTACAAAGGCCTAGGGGAAAAATACACATGCCGTTGTAATCGTGCGAGTTTCTACTTTCAGATGCAACAGGAATTTCTCGAGTTCGTGAATCCGTTCGCGAGATATAGGAGTTCGAAGTTAAGGAATGGTTGAGAAACCATCAAAATTTTAGCAAGTCTGATACCCGAAACCAATAACTACTATGGCCTAGGGGAAAAGTACACACACCATTGTAATCGGGCGTGTTTCTACTTTCAGATGCAACTGGAATTTCTCGAGTTCGTCAATTCGTTCGCGAGATATGGGAGTTTGAAATTAAGGAATGGTTGAGAAACCATCAAAATTTTCGCAAGTCTGATACTCGAAACCAATAACAACTATGGCCTAGGGCAAAAATACACACACCGCTGTAATCGGGCGAGTTTCTGCTTTCAGATGCAATAGGAATTTCTCGGGTTCGTCAATCCGTTCCCGAGATATGGGAGTTTGAAATTAAGGAATGTTTGAGGAACCATCAAAATTTTCGCAAGTCTGATTCCCGAAACCAATAACTACAAAGGCCTAGGGGAAAAATACACATGCCGTTGTAATCGTGCGAGTTTCTACTTTCAGATGCAACAGGAATTTCTCGAGTTCGTGAATCCGTTCGCGAGATATAGGAGTTCGAAGTTAAGGAATGGTTGAGAAACCATCAAAATTTTAGCAAGTCTGATACCCGAAACCAATAACTACTATGGCCTAGGGGAAAAGTACACACACCATTGTAATCGGGCGTGTTTCTACTTTCAGATGCAACTGGAATTTCTCGAGTTCGTCAATTCGTTCGCGAGATATGGGAGTTTGAAATTAAGGAATGGTTGAGAAACCATCAAAATTTTCGCAAGTCTGATACTCGAAACCAATAACAACTATGGCCTAGGGCAAAAATACACACACCGCTGTAATCGGGCGAGTTTCTGCTTTCAGATGCAACAAGAATTTCTCGTGTTCGTCAATCCGTTCGCGAGATATGGGAGTTAGAATTTAAGGAATGGTTGAGAAACCATCAAAATTTTCGCAAGTCTGATTCCCGAAACCAGTAACTACAGAGGCCTAGGGGAAAAATACACATGCCGTTGTAATCGTGCGAGTTTCTACTTTCAGATGCAACAGGAATTTCTCGAGTTCGTCAATCCGTCCGCGAGATATGGGAGTTTGAAGTTAAGGAACACTTGAGCAACCATCAAAATTTTCGCAAGTCTGATACTCGAAACCAATAACTACTATGGCCTAGGGGAAAAGAACACACACCATTGTAATCAGGCGTGTTTCTACTTTCACATGCAACAGGAATTTCTCGAGTTCGTCAATCCGTTCGCGAGATATGGGAGTTTGAAGTTAGGGAACGCTTGAGCAACCATCAAAATTTTCGCAAGTCTGATACTCGAAACCAATAACTACTATGGCCAAGGGGAAAAGAACGCACAACATTGTAATCGGGCGTGTTTCTACTTTCACATGCAACAGGAATTTCTCGAGATCGTCAATCCGTTCGCCAGATATGGGAGTTAGAATTTAAGGAATGGTTGAGAAACCATCAAAATTTTCGCAAGTCTGATTCCCGAAACCAATAACTACAAAGGCCTAGGGGAAAAATACACATACCGTTGTAATCGCGCGAGTTTCTACTTTCAGATGCGACAGGAATTTCTCGAGTTCGTCAATCCGTTCGCGAGATATGGGAGTTTGAAGTTAAGGAACGCTTGAGCATCCATCAAAATTTTCGCAAGTCTGATACTCGAAACCAATGACTACTATGGCCTAGGGGAAAAGGACACACACCATTGTAATCGGGCGTGTTTCTACTTTCAGATGCAACAGGAATTTCTCGAGTTCGTCAATCCGTTCGCGAGATATGGGAGTTAGAATTTAAGGAATGGTTGAGAAACCATCAAAATTTTCGCAAGTCTGATTCCCGAAACCAATAACTACAAAGGCCTAGGGGAAAAATACACATACCGTTGTAATCGCGCGAGTTTCTACTTTCAGATGAAACAGGAATTTCTCGAGTTCGTCAATCCGTTCGCGAGATATGGGAGTTTGAAGTTAGGGAATGGTTGAGAAACCATCAAAATTTTCGCTGATCTGATACTCGAAAACAATAACTGGAATGGCCTAGGGGAAAAGTACACACACCACTGTAATCGGGCGTGTTTCTACTTTCAGATGCAACAGGAATTTCTCGAGCTCGTCAATCCATTCGCGAGATATGGGAGTTTGAAGTTAAGGAATGTTTGAGGAACCATCAAAATTTTCGCAAATCTGATTCCCGAAACCAATAACTACAAAGGCCTAGGGGAAAAATACACATGCCGTTGCAATCGTGCGAGTTTCTACTTTCAGATGCAACAGGAATTTCTCGAGTTCGTCAATCCGTTCTCGAGATATGGGAGTTTGAAGTTAAGGAATGGTTGAGAAACCATCAAAATTTTCGCTGGTCTGATACTCGAAACCAATAACTGGAATGGCCTAGGGAAAAAGTACACATACCATTGTAATGGGGCGAGTTTCTACTTTCAGATGCAACAGGAATTTCGCGAGTTCGTCAATCCGTTCGCGAGAGATGGGAGTTTGAAATTAAGGAATGGTTGAGAAACCACCAAAATTTTCGCAACTCAGATACTCGAAACCAATAACTACTATGGCCTAGGGCAAAAATGCACATACCTCTGTAATCGGGCGAGTTTCTACTTTCAGATGCAACAAGAATTTCTCGAGTTCGTCAATTCGTTCGCGAGATATGGGAGTTTGAAGTTAAGGAAATTTTGAGAAACCATCACAATTTCCGCTGGTCTGATACTCGAAACCAATAACTGGAGTGGCCTAGGGGAAAAGTACACACACACTTGTAATCGGGCGAGTTTCTGCTTTCAGATGCAACAAGAATTTCTCGAGCTCGTCAATCCATTCGCGAGATATGGGAGTTTGAAGTTAAGGAATGTTTGAGGAACCATCAAAATTTTCGCAAGTCTGATTCCCGAAACCAATAACTACAAAGGCCTAGGGGAAAAATACACATGCAGTTGTAATCGGGCGAGTTTCTACTTTCGGATGCAACAGGAATTTCTCGAGTTCGTCAATCCGTTCGCGAGATATGGGAGTTTGAAGTTAAGGAATGGTTGAGAAACCATCAAAATTTTCGCAAGTCTGATAATCGAAAACAATAACTACTATGGCCTAGGGGAAAAGTACACACACCATTGTAATCGGGCGAGTTTCTACTTTCAGATGCAACAGGAATTTTTCGAGTTCGTCAATCCATTCGCGAGATATGGGAGTTTGAAGTTAAGGAATGTTTGAGGAACCATCAAAATTTTCGCAAGTCTGATTCCCGAAACCAATAACTACAAAGGCCTAGGGGAAAAATACACATGCAGTTGTAATCGGGCGAGTTTCTACTTTCGGATGCAACAGGAATTTCTCGAGTTCGTCAATCCGTTCGCGAGATATGGGAGTTTCAAGTTAAGGAACGCTTGAGCAACCATCAAAATTTTCGCAAGTCTGATACTCGAAACCAATAACTACTATGGCCTAGGGGAAAAGTACACACACCATTGTAATCGGGCGAGTTTCTACTTTCAGTTGCAACAGGAATTTTTCGAGTTCGTCAATCCATTCGCGAGATATGGGAGTTTGAAGTTAAGGAATGTTTGAGGAACCATCAAAATTTTCGCAAGTCTGATTCCCGAAACCAATAACTACAAAGGCCTAGGGGAAAAATACACATGCAGTTGTAATCGGGCGAGTTTCTACTTTCGGATGCAACAGGAATTTCTCGAGTTCGTCAATCCGTTCGCGAGATATGGGAGTTTCAAGTTAAGGAACGCTTGAGCAACCATCAAAATTTTCGCAAGTCTGATACTCGAAACCAATAACTACTATGGCCTAGGGGAAAAGTACACACACCATTGTAATCGGGCGAGTTTCTACTTTCAGTTGCAACAGGAATTTTTCGAGTTCGTCAATCCATTCGCGAGATATGGGAGTTTGAAGTTAAGGAATGTTTGAGGAACCATCAAAATTTTCGCAAGTCTGATTCCCGAAACCAATAACTACAAAGGCCTAGGGGAAAAATACACATACCGTTGTAATCGGGCGAGTTTCTACTTTCAGATGCAACAGGAATTTCTCGAGTTCGTCAATCCGTTCGCGAGATATGGGAGTTTGAAGTTAAGGAACGCTTGAGCAACCATTAAATTTTCGCAAGTCTGATACCCGAAACAAATAACTACTATGGCCTAGGGGAAAAGAACACACACCATTGTAATCGGGCGTGTTTCTACTTTCACATGCAACAGGAATTTCTCGAGTTCGTCAATCCGTTCGCGAGATATGGGAGTTTGAAGTTAGGGAACGCTTGAGCAACCATCAAAATTTTCGCAAGTCTGATACTCGAAACCAATAACTACTATGGCCTAGGGGAAAAGAACACACACCATTGTAATCGGGCGTGTTTCTACTTTTACATGCAACAGGAATATCTCGAGATCGTCAATCCGTTCGCCAGATATGGGAGTTAGAAGTGAAGGAATGGTTGAGAATCCATCAAAATTTTCGCAAGTCTGATTCCCGAAACCAATAACTACAAAGGCCTAGGGGAAAAATACACATGCATTTGTAATCGTGCGAGTTTCTACTTTCGGATGCAACAGGAATTTCTCGAGTTCGTCAATCCGTTCGCGAGATATGGGAGTTTGAAGTTAAGGAACGTTTGAGAAACCATCAAAATTTTCGCAAGTCTGATACTCGAAACCAATAACTACTATGGCCTAGGGGAAAAGAACACACACCATTGTAATCGGGCGTGTTTCTACTTTCACATGCAACAGGAATTTCTCGAGTTCGTCAATCCGTTCGCGAGATATGGGAGTTTGAAGTTAGGGAACGCTTGAGCAACCATCAAAATTTTCGCAAGTCTGATACTCGAAACCAATAACTACTATGGCCTAGGGGAAAAGAACACACACCATTGTAATCGGGCGTGTTTCTACTTTTACATGCAACAGGAATATCTCGAGATCGTCAATCCGTTCGCCAGATATGGGAGTTAGAAGTGAAGGAATGGTTGAGAATCCATCAAAATTTTCGCAAGTCTGATTCCCGAAACCAATAACTACAAAGGCCTAGGGGAAAAATACACATGCATTTGTAATCGTGCGAGTTTCTACTTTCGGATGCAACAGGAATTTCTCGAGTTCGTCAATCCGTTCGCGAGATATGGGAGTTTGAAGTTAAGGAACGTTTGAGAAACCATCAAAATTTTCGCAAGTCTGATACTCGAAACCAATAACTACTATGGCCTAGGGGAAAAGAACACACACCATTGTAATCGGGCGTGTTTCTACTTTCAGATGCAACAGGAATTCCTCGAGATCGTCAATCCGTTCCCGAGATATGGGAGTTTGAAATTAAGGAATGTTTGAGGAACCATCAAAACTTTCGCAAGTCTGATTTCCGAAACCAATAACTACAAAGGCCTAGGGGAAAAATACACATGCATTTGTAATCGTGCGTGTTTCTACTTTCAGATGCAACTGGAATTTCTCGAGCTCGTCAATTCGTTCGCGAAATATGGGAGTTTGAAGTTAAGGAAATGTTGAGAAACCATCAAAATTTGCGCTGGTCTGATACTCGAAAACAATAACTGGAATGGCCTAGGGGAAAAGTACACACACCACTGTAGTCGGGCGTGTTTCTACTTTGAGATGCAACAGGAATTTCTCGAGGTCGTCAATCCGTTCGCCAAATATGGGAGTTAGAAGTGCAGGAATGGTTGAGAAACCATCAAAATTTTCGCAAGTCTGATTCCCGAAACCAATAACTACAAAGGCCTAGGGTAAAAATACACATGCCGTTGTAATCGTGCGAGTTTCTACTTTCAGATGCAACAGGTATTTCTCGAGATCGTCCATCCGTTCCCGAGATATGGGAGTTTGAAATTGAGGAATGGTTGAGAAACCATCAAAATTTTCGCTGGTCTGATACTCGAAACCAATAACTGGAATGGCCTAGGGGAAAAGTACACACACCACTGTCATCGGGCGTGTTTCTACTTTGAGATGCAACAGGAATTTCTTGAGATCGTCAATCCGTTCGCCAGATATGGGAGTTAGAAGTGAAGGAGTGGTTGAGAATCCATCAAAATTTTCGCAAGTCTGATTCCCGAAACCAATAACTACAAAGGCCTAGGGGAAAAACACACATGCAGTTGTAATCGTGCGAGTTTCTACTTTCGGATGCAACAGGAATTTCTCGAGTTCGTCAATCCGTTCGCGAGTAATGGGAGTTTGAAATTAAGGAGTGGTTGAGAAACCACCAAAATTTTCGCAACTCAGATACTCGAAACCAATGACTACTATGGCCTAGGGCAAAAATGCACATACCTCTGTAATCGGGCGAGTTTCTACTTTCAGATGCAACAAGAATTTCTCGAGTTCGTCAATTCGTTCGCGAGATATGGGAGTTTGAAGTTAAGGAAATGTTGAGAAACCATCACAATTTGCGCTGGTCTAATACTCGAAACCAATAACTGGAGTGGCCTAGGGGAAAAGTACACACACCACTGTAATCGGGCGTGTTACTACTTTCAGATGCAATAGGAATTTCTCGTGTTCGTCAATACGTTCCCGAGATATGGGAGTTTGAAATTAAGGAATGTTTGAGGAACCATCAAAATTTTCGCAAGTCTGATTCCCGAAACCAATAACTACAAAGGCCTAGGGGAAAAATACACATGCCGTTGTAATCGTGCGAGTTTCTACTTTCAGATGCAACAGGAATTTCTCGAGTTCGTGAATCCGTTCGCGAGATATAGGAGTTCGAAGTTAAGGAATGGTTGAGAAACCATCAAAATTTTCGCAAGTCTGATACCCGAAACCAATAACTACTATGGCCTAGGGGAAAAGTACACACACCATTGTAATCGGGCGTGTTTCTACTTTCAGATGCAACTGGAATTTCTCGAGTTCGTCAATTCGTTCGCGAGATATGGGAGTTTGAAATTAAGGAATGGTTGAGAAACCATCAAAATTTTCGCAAGTCTGATACTCGAAACCAATAACAACTATGGCCTAGGGCAAAAATACACACACCGCTGTAATCGGACGAGTTTCTGCTTTCAGATGCAACAAGAATTTCTCGAGTTCGTCAATCCGTTCGCGAGATATGGGAGTTAGAATTTAAGGAATGGTTGAGAAACCATCAAAATTTTCGCAAGTCTGATTCCCGAAACCAGTAACTACAAAGGCCTAGGGGAAAAATACACATGCCGTTGTAATCGTGCGAGTTTCTACTTTCAGATGCAACAGGAATTTCTCGAGTTCGTCAATCCGTTCGCGAGATATGGAAGTTTGAAGTTAAGGAACACTTGAGCAACCATCAAAATTTTCGCAAGTCTGATACTCGAAACCAATAACTACTATGGCCTAGGGGAAAAGAACACACACCATTGTAATCAGGCGTGTTTCTACTTTCACATGCAACAGGAATTTCTCGAGTTCGTCAATCCGTTCGCGAG
Source organism: Ptiloglossa arizonensis (assembly GCF_051014685.1). Classification (NCBI taxonomy): domain Eukaryota; kingdom Metazoa; phylum Arthropoda; class Insecta; order Hymenoptera; family Colletidae; genus Ptiloglossa; species Ptiloglossa arizonensis. The sequence goes on along the minus strand of NW_027478756.1, from coordinate 567,358 downwards.
ATATGGGAGTTTGAAGTTAGGGAACGCTTGAGCAACAATCAAAATTTTCGCAAGTCTGATACTCGAAACCAATAACTACTATGGCCAAGGGGAAAAGAACGCACAACATTGTAATCGGGCGTGTTTCTACTTTCACATGCAACAGGAATTTCTCGAGATCGTCAATCCGTTCGCCAGATATGGGAGTTAGAATTTAAGGAATGGTTGAGAAACCATCAAAATTTTCGCAAGTCTGATTCCCGAAACCAATAACTACAAAGGCCTAGGGGAAAAATACACATACCGTTGTAATCGCGCGAGTTTCTACTTTCAGATGCAACAGGAATTTCTCGAGTTCGTCAATCCGTTCGCGAGATATGGGAGTTTGAAGTTAAGGAACGCTTGAGCAACCATCAAAATTTTCGCAAGTCTGATACTCGAAACCAATGACTACTATGGCCTAGGGGAAAAGGACACACACCATTGTAATCGGGCGTGTTTCTACTTTCAGATGCAACAGGAATTTCTCGAGTTCGTCAATCCGTTCGCGAGATATGGGAGTTAGAATTTAAGGAATGGTTGAGAAACCATCAAAATTTTCGCAAGTCTGATTCCCGAAACCAATAACTACAAAGGCCTAGGGGAAAAATACACATGCAGTTGTAATCGGGCGAGTTTCTACTTTCGGATGCAACAGGAATTTCTCGAGTTCGTCAATCCGTTCGCGAGATATGGGAGTTTGAAGTTAAGGAATGGTTGAGAAACCATCAAAATTTTCGCAAGTCTGATACTCGAAACCAATAACTACTATGGCCTAGGGCAAAAATGCACACACCGCTGTAATCGGGCGAGTTTCTGCTTTCAGATGCAACAAGAATTTCTCGAGTTCGTCAATCCGTTCGCGAGATATGGGAGTTAGAATTTAAGGAATGGTTGAGAAACCATCAAAATTTTCGCAAGTCTGATTCCCGAAACCAGTAACTACAAAGGCCTAGGGGAAAAATACACATGCCGTTGTAATCGTGCGAGTTTCTACTTTCAGATGCAACAGGAATTTCTCGAGTTCGTCAATCCGTTCGCGAGATATGGGAGTTTGAAGTTAAGGAACGCTTGAGCAACCATCAAAATTTTCGCAAGTCTGATACTCGAAACCAATAACTACTATGGCCTAGGGGAAAAGAACACACACCATTGTAATCAGGCGTGTTTCTACTTTCACATGCAACAGGAATTTCTCGAGTTCGTCAATCCGTTCGCGAGATATGGGAGTTTGAAGTTAGGGAACGCTTGAGCAACCATCAAAATTTTCGCAAGTCTGATACTCGAAACCAATAACTACTATGGCCTAGGGGAAAAGAACACACACCATTGTAATCGGGCGTGTTTCTACTTTCACATGCAACTGGAATTTCTCGAGCTCGTCAATTCGTTCGCGAAATATGGGAGTTTGAAGTTAAGGAAATGTTGAGAAACCATCAAAATTTGCGCTGGTCTGATACTCGAAAACAATAACTGGAATGGCCTAGGGGAAAAGTACACACACCACTGTAGTCGGGCGTGTTTCTACTTTGAGATGCAACAGGAATTTCTCGAGGTCGTCAATCCGTTCGCCAAATATGGGAGTTAGAAGTGCAGGAATGGTTGAGAAACCATCAAAATTTTCGCAAGTCTGATTCCCGAAACCAATAACTACAAAGGCCTAGGGTAAAAATACACATGCCGTTGTAATCGTGCGAGTTTCTACTTTCAGATGCAACAGGTATTTCTCGAGATCGTCCATCCGTTCCCGAGATATGGGAGTTTGAAATTGAGGAATGGTTGAGAAACCATCAAAATTTTCGCTGGTCTGATACTCGAAACCAATAACTGGAATGGCCTAGGGGAAAAGTACACACACCACTGTCATCGGGCGTGTTTCTACTTTGAGATGCAACAGGAATTTCTTGAGATCGTCAATCCGTTCGCCAGATATGGGAGTTAGAAGTGAAGGAGTGGTTGAGAATCCATCAAAATTTTCGCAAGTCTGATTCCCGAAACCAATAACTACAAAGGCCTAGGGGAAAAACACACATGCAGTTGTAATCGTGCGAGTTTCTACTTTCGGATGCAACAGGAATTTCTCGAGTTCGTCAATCCGTTCGCGAGTAATGGGAGTTTGAAATTAAGGAGTGGTTGAGAAACCACCAAAATTTTCGCAACTCAGATACTCGAAACCAATGACTACTATGGCCTAGGGCAAAAATGCACATACCTCTGTAATCGGGCGAGTTTCTACTTTCAGATGCAACAAGAATTTCTCGAGTTCGTCAATTCGTTCGCGAGATATGGGAGTTTGAAGTTAAGGAAATGTTGAGAAACCATCACAATTTGCGCTGGTCTAATACTCGAAACCAATAACTGGAGTGGCCTAGGGGAAAAGTACACACACCACTGTAATCGGGCGTGTTACTACTTTCAGATGCAATAGGAATTTCTCGTGTTCGTCAATACGTTCCCGAGATATGGGAGTTTGAAATTAAGGAATGTTTGAGGAACCATCAAAATTTTCGCAAGTCTGATTCCCGAAACCAATAACTACAAAGGCCTAGGGGAAAAATACACATGCCGTTGTAATCGTGCGAGTTTCTACTTTCAGATGCAACAGGAATTTCTCGAGTTCGTGAATCCGTTCGCGAGATATAGGAGTTCGAAGTTAAGGAATGGTTGAGAAACCATCAAAATTTTCGCAAGTCTGATACCCGAAACCAATAACTACTATGGCCTAGGGGAAAAGTACACACACCATTGTAATCGGGCGTGTTTCTACTTTCAGATGCAACTGGAATTTCTCGAGTTCGTCAATTCGTTCGCGAGATATGGGAGTTTGAAATTAAGGAATGGTTGAGAAACCATCAAAATTTTCGCAAGTCTGATACTCGAAACCAATAACAACTATGGCCTAGGGCAAAAATACACACACCGCTGTAATCGGACGAGTTTCTGCTTTCAGATGCAACAAGAATTTCTCGAGTTCGTCAATCCGTTCGCGAGATATGGGAGTTAGAATTTAAGGAATGGTTGAGAAACCATCAAAATTTTCGCAAGTCTGATTCCCGAAACCAGTAACTACAAAGGCCTAGGGGAAAAATACACATGCCGTTGTAATCGTGCGAGTTTCTACTTTCAGATGCAACAGGAATTTCTCGAGTTCGTCAATCCGTTCGCGAGATATGGAAGTTTGAAGTTAAGGAACACTTGAGCAACCATCAAAATTTTCGCAAGTCTGATACTCGAAACCAATAACTACTATGGCCTAGGGGAAAAGAACACACACCATTGTAATCAGGCGTGTTTCTACTTTCACATGCAACAGGAATTTCTCGAGTTCGTCAATCCGTTCGCGAGATATGGGAGTTTGAAGTTAGGGAACGCTTGAGCAACAATCAAAATTTTCGCAAGTCTGATACTCGAAACCAATAACTACTATGGCCAAGGGGAAAAGAACGCACAACATTGTAATCGGGCGTGTTTCTACTTTCACATGCAACAGGAATTTCTCGAGATCGTCAATCCGTTCGCCAGATATGGGAGTTAGAATTTAAGGAATGGTTGAGAAACCATCAAAATTTTCGCAAGTCTGATTCCCGAAACCAATAACTACAAAGGCCTAGGGGAAAAATACACATACCGTTGTAATCGCGCGAGTTTCTACTTTCAGATGCAACAGGAATTTCTCGAGTTCGTCAATCCGTTCGCGAGATATGGGAGTTTGAAGTTAAGGAACGCTTGAGCAACCATCAAAATTTTCGCAAGTCTGATACTCGAAACCAATGACTACTATGGCCTAGGGGAAAAGGACACACACCATTGTAATCGGGCGTGTTTCTACTTTCAGATGCAACAGGAATTTCTCGAGTTCGTCAATCCGTTCGCGAGATATGGGAGTTAGAATTTAAGGAATGGTTGAGAAACCATCAAAATTTTCGCAAGTCTGATTCCCGAAACCAATAACTACAAAGGCCTAGGGGAAAAATACACATGCAGTTGTAATCGGGCGAGTTTCTACTTTCGGATGCAACAGGAATTTCTCGAGTTCGTCAATCCGTTCGCGAGATATGGGAGTTTGAAGTTAAGGAATGGTTGAGAAACCATCAAAATTTTCGCAAGTCTGATACTCGAAACCAATAACTACTATGGCCTAGGGCAAAAATGCACACACCGCTGTAATCGGGCGAGTTTCTGCTTTCAGATGCAACAAGAATTTCTCGAGTTCGTCAATCCGTTCGCGAGATATGGGAGTTAGAATTTAAGGAATGGTTGAGAAACCATCAAAATTTTCGCAAGTCTGATTCCCGAAACCAGTAACTACAAAGGCCTAGGGGAAAAATACACATGCCGTTGTAATCGTGCGAGTTTCTACTTTCAGATGCAACAGGAATTTCTCGAGTTCGTCAATCCGTTCGCGAGATATGGGAGTTTGAAGTTAAGGAACGCTTGAGCAACCATCAAAATTTTCGCAAGTCTGATACTCGAAACCAATAACTACTATGGCCTAGGGGAAAAGAACACACACCATTGTAATCAGGCGTGTTTCTACTTTCACATGCAACAGGAATTTCTCGAGTTCGTCAATCCGTTCGCGAGATATGGGAGTTTGAAGTTAGGGAACGCTTGAGCAACCATCAAAATTTTCGCAAGTCTGATACTCGAAACCAATAACTACTATGGCCTAGGGGAAAAGAACACACACCATTGTAATCGGGCGTGTTTCTACTTTCACATGCAACAGGAATTTCTCGAGTTCGTCAATCCGTTCGCGAGATATGGGAGTTTGAAGTTAGGGAACGCTTGAGCAACCATCAAAATTTTCGCAAGTCTGATACTCGAAACCAATAACTACTATGGCCTAGGGGAAAAGAACACACAACATTGTAATCGGGCGTGTTTCTACTTTCACATGCAACAGGAATTTCTCGAGATCGTCAATCCGTTCGCCAGATATGGGAGTTAGAAGTGAAGGAATGGTTGAGAATCCATCAAAATTTTCGCAAGTCTGATTCCCGAAACCAATAACTACAAAGGCCTAGGGGAAAAATACACATACCGTTGTAATCGGGCTAGTTTCTGCTTTCAGATGCAACAAGAATTTCTCGTGTTCGTCAATTCGTTCGCGAGATATGGGAGTTTGAAGTTAAGGAATGGTTGAGAAACCATCAAAATTTTCGCTGGTCTGAAACTCGAAACCAATAACTGGAATGGCCTAGGGCAAAAATACACACACCATTGTAATCGGGCGAGTTTCTGCTTTCAGATGCAATAGGAATTTCTCGTGGTCGTCAATCCGTTCGCGAGATATGGGAGTTTGAAGTTAAGTAATGGTTGAGAAACCATCAAAATTTTCGCAAGTCTGATACTCGAAACAAATAACTACAAAGGCCTAGGGGAAAAATACACATACCGTTGTAATCGGGCTAGTTTCTGCTTTCAGATGCAACAAGAATTTCTCGTGTTCGTCAATTCGTTCGCGAGATATGGGAGTTTGAAGTTAAGGAATGGTTGAGCAACCATAAAAATTTTCGCATGTCTGATACTCGAAACCACTAGCTACAAAGGCCTAGGGGAAAAATGTACATACCGTTGTAATCGCGCGAGTTTCTGCTTTCAGATGCAACAGGAATTTCTCGAGTTCGTCAATCCGTTCGCGAGATATGGGAGTTTGAAATTAAGGAATGGTTGAGAAACCATCAAAATTTTCGCAAGTCTGATACTCGAAACCAATAACTAATATGGCCTAGGGCAAAAATACACACACCGCTGTAATCGGGCGAGTTTCTACTTTCAGATGCAACAAGAATTTCTCGAGTTCGTCAATCCGTTCGCGAGATATGGGAGTTTGAAGTTAAGGAATGGTTGAGAAGCCATCAAAAATTTCGCTGGTCTGATACTCGAAACCAATAACTGGAATGGCCTAGGGAAGAAGTACACACACAATTGTAATCGGGCGAGTTTCTACTTTCAGATGCAACAGGAATTTCTCGAGTTCGTCAATCCGTTCGCGAGATATGGGAGTTTGAAGTTAAGGAATGTTTGAGAAACCATCAAAATTTTCGCAAGTCTGATACTCGAAACCCATAACTACTATGGCCTAGGGGAAAAGTACACACACCATTGTAATCGGGCGAGTTTCTACTTTCAGATGCAAGATGAATTTCTCGTGTTCGTCAATCCGTTCGCGAGATATGGGAGTTTGAGGTTAAGGAATGGTTGAGAAACCATCAAAATTTTCGCAAGTCTAATACTCGAAACAAATAACTACAAAGGCCTAGGGGAAAAATGCACATACTGTTGTAATCGCGCGAGTTTCTGCTTTCAGATGAAACAGGAATTTCTCGAGTTCGTCAATCCGTTCGCGAGATATGGGAGTTTGAAGTTAAGGAATGGTTGAAATGCCATCAAAAATTTCGCTGGTCTGATACTCGAAACCAATAACTGGAATGGCCTAGGGAAGAAGTACACACACAATTGTAATCGGGCGAGTTTCTACTTTCAGATGCAACAGGAATTTCTCGAGTTCGTCAATCCGTCCGCGAGATATGGGAGTTTGAAGTTAAGGAATGGTTGAGAAACCATCAAAAATTTCGCTGGTCTGATACTCGAAACCAATAACTGGAATGGCCTAGGGGAAAAGTACACACACCATTGTAATGGGGCGAGTTTCAACTTTCAGATGCAACAGGAATTTCTCGAGTTTGTCAATCCGTTCGCGAGATATGGGAGTTTGAAATTAAGGAATGGTTGAGAAACCATCAAAATTTTCGCAAGTCTGATACTCGAAACCAATAACTACTATGGCTAGGGCAAAAATACACATACCGCTGTAATCCGGCGAATTTCTGCTTCCAGATGCAACAAGAATTTCTCGAGTTCGTCGATTCGTTCGCGAGATATGGGAGTCTGAAGTTAAGGAATGGTTGAGCAACCATAAAAATTTTCGCATGTCTGATACTCGAAACCAATAACTACTATGGCCTAGGGCAAAAATACACACACCGATGTAATCGGGCGAGTTTCTGCTTTCAGATGCAATAGGAATTTCTCGAGTTCGTCAATCCGTTCGCATAATATGGGAGTTTGAAGTTAAGGAATGGTTGAGAAACTATCAAAATTTTCGCATGTCTGATATTCGAAACCAATAACTACAATGGCCTAGGGGAAAAGTACACACAACATCGTAATCGCGCGAGTTTCTGCTTTCAGATGCAACAGGAATTTCTCGAGTTCGTCAATCCGTTCGCGAGATATGGGAGTTTGAAGTTAGGGAATGGTTCAGAAACCATCAAAATTTTCGCTGGTCTGTTACTCGAAACCAATACCTGGAATGGCCTAGGGGAAAAGTACACATACCGTTGAAATCGGGCTAGTTTCTGCTGTCAGATGCAGTAGGAATTTCTCGTGTTCGTCAATCCCTTCGCGAGATATGGGAGTTTGAAGTTAAGGAATGGTTGAGAAACCATCAAAATTTTCGCAAGTCTGATACTCGAAACCAATAACTACTATGGCCTAGGGCAAAAATACACACACCGATGTAATCGGGCGAGTTTCTGCTTTCAGATGCAATAGGAATTTCTCGAGTTCGTCAATCCGTTCGCATAATATGGGAGTTTGAAGTTAAGGAATGGTTGAGAAACCATCAAAATTTTCGCATGTCTGATATTCGAAACCAATAACTACAATGGCCTAGGGGAAAAGTACACACAACATCGTAATCGCGCGAGTTTCTGCTTTCAGATGCAACGGGAATTTCTCGAGTTCGTCAATCCGTTCGCGAGGTATGGGAGTTTGAAATTAAGGAATGGTTGAGAAACCATCAAAATTTTCGCAAGTCTGATTCCCGAAACCAATAACTACAGAGGCCTAGGGGAAAAATACACATACCGTTGTAATCGGGCGAGTTTCTACTTTCAGATGCAACAAGAATTTCACGAGTTCGTCAATCCGTTCGCGAGATATGGGAGTTTGAAGTTAAGGAATGGTTGAGAAGCCATCAAAAATTTCGCTGGTCTGATACTCGAAACCAATACATGGAATGGCCTAGGGAAGAAGTACACACACAATTGTAATCGGGCGAGTTTCTACTTTCAGATGCAACAGGAATTTCTCGAGTTCGTCAATCCGTTCGCGAAATATGGGAGTTTGAAGTTAAGGAATGGTTGAGAAACCATCAAAATTTTCGCAAGTCTAATACTCGAAACAAATAACCACAAAGGCCTAGGGGAAAAATACACATACTGTTGTAATCGCGCGAGTTTCTGCTTTCAGATGAAACAGGAATTTCTCGAGTTCGTCAATCCGTTCGCGAGATATGGGAGTTTGAAGTTAAGGAATGGTTGAGAAACCATCAAAAATTTCGCTGGTCTGATACTCGAAACCAATAACTGGAATGGCCTAGGGGAAAAGTACACACACCATTGTAATGGGGCGAGTTTCAACATTCAGATGCAACAGGAATTTCTCGAGTATGTCAATCCGTTCGCGAGATATGGGAGTTTGAAATTAAGGGATGGTTGAGAAACCATCAAAATTTTCGCAAGTCTGATACTCGAAACCAATAACTACTATGGCCTAGGGCAAAAATACACATACCGCTGTAATCCGGCGAATTTCTGCTTTCAGATCCAACTAGAATTTCTCGAGTTCGTCAATTCGTTCGCGAGATATGGGAGTTTGCAGATAAGGAATGGTTGAGAAACCATCAAAAATTTCGCTGGTCTGATACTCGAAACCAATAACTGGAATGGCCTAGGGGAAAAGTACACACACCATTGTAATGGGGCGAGTTTCTACTTTCAGAAGCAACAGAAACTTCGCGAGTTCGTCAATCCGTTCGCGAGATATGGGAGTTTGAATTTAAGGGATGGTTGAGAAACCATCAAAATTTTCGCAAGTCTGATACTCGAAACCAATAACTACTATGGCCTAGGGCAAAAATACACGTACCCTTGCAATCGGGCGAGTTTCTGCTTTCAGATGGAATAGGAATTTCTCGTGGTCGTCAATCCGTTCGCGAGATATGGGAGTTTGAAGTTAAGTAATGGTTGAGAAACCATCAAAATTTTCGCAAGTCTGATACTCGAAACCAATAACTGGAATGGCCTAGGGGAAAAGTACACACACCATTGTAATGGGGCGAGTTTCTACTTTCAGAAGCAACAGGAACTTCGCGAGTTCGTCAATCCGTTCGCGAGATATGGGAGTTTGAAGTTAAGGAATGGTTGAGAAACCATCAAAAATTTCGCTGGTCTGATACTCGAAACCAATAACTGGAATGGCCTAGGGGAAAAGTACACACACCATTGTAATGGGGCGAGTTTCTACTTTCAGAAGCAACAGAAACTTCGCGAGTTCGTCAATCCGTTCGCGAGATATGGGAGTTTGAATTTAAGGAACGGTTGAGAAACCATCAAAATTTTCGCTGGTCTGATACTCGAAACCAATAACTGGAATGGCCTAGGGGAAAAGTACACACACCATTGTAATCGGGCGAGTTTCTACTTTCAGATGCAAGAGGAATTTCTCGTGTTCGTCAATCCGTTCGCGAGATATGGGAGTGTGTAGTTAAGGAATGGTTGAGAAACCATCAAAATTTTCGCAGGTCTAATACCCGAAACAAATAACTACAAAGGCCTAGGGGAAAAATACACATACTGTTGTAATCGCGCGAGTTTCTGCTTTCAGATGCAATAGGAATTTCTCGTGTTCGTCAATCCGTTCCCGTGATACGGGAGTTTGAAATTAAGGAATGGTTGAGAAACCATCAAAATTTTCGCAAGTCTGAAACTCGAAACCAATAACTACTATGGCCTAGGGCAAAAATACATATACCGATGTAATCGGGCGAGTTTCTGCTTTCAGATGCAATAGGAATTTCTCGAGTTCGTCATTCCGTTCGCATAATATGGGAGTTTGAAGTTAAGGAATGGTTGAGAAACGATCCAAATTTTCGAATGTCTGATATTCGAAACCAATAACTACTATGGCCTAGGGCAAAAATACACATACCGTTGTAATCGGGCGAGTATCTGCTTTCAGATGCAACAAGAATTTCTCGAGTTCGTCAATTCGTTCGCGAGATATGGGAGTTTGAAGTTAAGGAATGGTTGAGCAACCATAAAAATTTTCGCATGTGTGATACTCGAAACCAATAACTACAATGGCCTAGGGGAAAAATACACATACCGTTGTAATCGGGCGAATTTCTACTTTCAGATGAAACAGGAATTTCTCGAGTTCGTCCATCCGTTCGCGAGATATGGGAGTTTGAAGTTAAGGAATGGTTGAGACACCATAAAAAATTTCGCAAGTCTGATACTGGAAACGAGTAACTGGAATGGCCTAGGGGAAAAGTACACACACCATTGTAATGGGGCGAGTTTCTACTTTCAGAGGCAACAGGAACTTCGCGAGTTCGTCAATCCGTTCGCGAGATATGGGAGTTTGAAATTAAGGAATGGTTGAGAAACCATCAAAATTTTCGCTGGTCTGATACTCGTAACCAATAACTGGATTGGCCTAGGGGAAAAGTACACATACCGCTGAAATCGGGCGAGTTTCTGCTGTTAGATGCAATAGGAACTTCTCGTGTTCGTCAATCCGTTCGCGAGATATGGATGTTTGAAGTTAAGGAATGGTTGAGAAACCATCAAAATTTTTGCAAGTCTGAAACTCGAAACCAATAACTACTATGGCCTAGGGCAAAAATACATATACCGATGTAATCGGGCGAGTTTCTGCTTTCAGATGCAATAGGAATTTCTCGAGTTCGTCATTCCGTTCGCATAATATGGGAGTTTGAAGTTAAGGAATGGTTGAGAAACGATCCAAATTTTCGAATGTCTGATATTCGAAACCAATAACTACAATGGCCTAGGGGAAAATACACATACCGTTGTAATCGGGCGAGTTTCTACTTTCAGATGAAACAGGAATTTCTCGAGTTCGTCAATCCGTTCGCGAGATATGGGAGTTTGAAGTTTAGGAATGTTTGAGAAACCATCAAAATTTACGCTGGTCTGATACTCGAAACCAATAACTGGAATGGCCTAGGGGAAAAGTACACACACCATTATAATCGGGCGAGTTTCTACTTTCAGATGCAAGAGGAATTTCTCGTGTTCGTCAATCCGTTCGCGTGATACGGGAGTTTGAAATTAAGGAATGGTTGAGAAACCATCAAAATTTTCGCAAGTCTGAAACTCGAAACCAATAACTACTATGGCCTAGGGCAAAAATACACACACCGCTGTAATCGGGCGAGTTTCTGCTTTCAGATGCAATAAGAATTTGTCGAGTTCGTCAATTCGTTCGCGAGATATGGGAGTTTGAAGTTAAGGAATGGTTGTGCAACCATCAAAATTTTCGTAAGTCTAATTCCCGAAACCAATAACTACAAAGTCCTAGGGGAAAAATACACATACCCTTGTAATCGGGCGAGTTTCTACTTTCAGATGCAACAGGAATTTCTCGAGTTCGTAAATCCGTTCGCGAGATATGGGAGTTTGAATTTAAGGAACGGGTGAGAAACCATCAAAAATTTCGCTGGTCTGATACTCGAAACCAATAACTGGAATGGCCTAGGGGAAAAGTACACACACCATTGTAATGGGGCGAGTTTCAACTTTCAGATGCAACAGGAATTTCTCGAGTTTGTCAATCCGTTCGCGAGATATGGGAGTTTGAAATTAAGAAATGGTTGAGAAACCATCAAAATTTTCGCAAGTCTGATACTCGAAACCAATAACTACTATGGCCTAGGGCAAATATACACATACCGCTGTAATCCGGCGAATTTCTGCTTTCAGATCCAACAAGAATTTCTCGAGTTCGTCAATTCGTTCGCGAGATATGGGAGTTTGAAGATAAGGAATGGTTGAGAAACCATCAAAATTTTCGCATGTCTGATACTCGAAACCAATAACTACTATGGCCTAGGGCAATAATACACGTACCCTTGCAATCGGGCGAGTTTCTGCTTTCAGATGCAATAGGAATTTCTCGTGGTCGTCAATCCGTTCGCGAGATATGGGAGTTTGAAGCTAAGGAATGGTTGAGCAACCATCAAAATTTTAGCAAGTCTAATACTCGAAACAAATAACCACAAAGGCCTAGGGGAAAAATACACATACTGTTGTAATCGCGCGAGTTTCTGCTTTCAGATGAAACAGGAATTTCTCGAGTTCGTCAATCCGTTAGCGAGATATGGGAGTTTGAAGTTAAGGAATGGTTGAGAAACCATCAAAATTTTCGCAAGTCTAATACTCGAAACAAATAACCACAAAGGCCTAGGGGAAAAATACACATACTGTTGTAATCGCGCGAGTTTCTGCTTTCAGATGAAACAGGAATTTCTCGAGTTCGTCAATCCGTTCGCGAGATATGGGAGTTTGAAGTTAAGGAATGGTTGAGAAACCATCAAAAATTTCGCTGGTCTGATACTCGAAACCAATAACTGGAATGGCCTAGGGGAAAAGTACACACACCATTGTAATGGGGCGAGTTTCAACTTTCAGATGCAACAGGAATTTCTCGAGTTTGTCAATCCGTTCGCGAGATATGGGAGTTTGAAATTAAGAAATGGTTGAGAAACCATCAAAATTTTCGCAAGTCTGATACTCGAAACCAATAACTACTATGGCCTAGGGCAAATATACACATACCGCTGTAATCCGGCGAATTTCTGCTTTCAGATCCAACAAGAATAACTCGAGTTCGTCAATTCGTTCGCGAGATATGGGAGTTTGAAGATAAGGAATGGTTGAGAAACCATCAAAATTTTCGCATGTCTGAAACTCGAAACCAATAACTACTATGGCCTAGGGCAAAAATACACATACCGTTGTGATCGGGCGAGTTTCTGCTTTCAGATGCAACAAGAATTTCTCGAGTTCGTCAATTCGTTCGCGAGATATGGGAGTTTGAAGTTAAGGAATGGTTGAGCAACCATAAAAATTTTCGCATGTGTGATACTCGAAACCAATAACTACTATGGCCTAGGGCAAAAATACACATACCGTTGTAATCGGGCGAGTATCTGCTTTCAGATGCAACAAGAATTTCTCGAGTTCGTCAATTCGTTCGCGAGATATGGGAGTTTGAAGTTAAGGAATGGTTGAGAAACCATCAAAATTTTCGCACGTCTGGTACTCGAAACCAATAACTACTATGGCCTAGGGCAAAAATACACACACCGCTGTAATCAGGCGAGTCTCTGCTTTCAGATGCAAGAAGAATTTGTCGAGTTCGTCAATCCGTTCGCGAGATATGGGAGTTTGAAGTGAAGGAGTGGTTGACAAACCATCAAAATTTTCGCATGTCTGATATTCGAAACCAATAACTACAATGGCCTAGGGGAAAATACACATACCGTTGTAATCGGGCGAGTTTCTACTTTCAGATGAAACAGGAATTTCTCGAGTTCGTCAATCCGTTCGCGAGATATGGGAGTTTGAAGTTAAGGAATGGTTGAGAAACCATCAAAAATTTCGCTGGTCTGATACTCGAAACCAATAACTGCAATGGCCTAAGGGGAAAAGTACACACACCATTGTAATGGGGCGAGTTTCTACTTTCAGATGCAACAGGAATTTCTCGAGTTCGTCAATCCGTTCGCGAGATATGGGAGTTTGAAATTAAGGAATGGTTGAGAAACCATCAAAATTTTCGCAAGTCTGGTACTCGAAACCAATAACTACTATGGCCTAGGGCAAAAATACACACACCGCTGTAATCAGGCGAGTCTCTGCTTTCAGATGCAAGAAGAATTTGTCGAGTTCGTCAATCCGTTCGCGAGATATGGGAGTTTGAAATTAAGGAATGGTTGAGAAACCATCAAAATTTCCGCTGGTCTGATACTCGAAACCAATAACTGGAATGGCCTAGGGGAAAAGTAAACATACCGTTGAAAACGGGCGAGTTTCTGCTGTCAGATGCAGTAGGAATTTCTCGTGTTCGTCAATCCGTTCGCGCGATATGGGAGTTTGAAGTTAAGGAATGGTTGAGAAACCATCAAAATTTTCGCAAGTCTGATACTCGAAACCAATAACTACTATGGCCTAGGGCAAAAATGCACACACCGATGTAATCGGGCGAGTTTCTGCTTTCAGATGCAATAGGAATTTCTCGAGTTCGTCAATCCGTTCCATTAATATGGGAGTTTGAAGTTAAGGAATGGTTGAGAAACCATCAAAATTTTCGCATGTCTGATATTCGAAACCAATAACTACCATGGCCTAGGGGAAAATACATTATACCCTTGTAATCGGGCGAGTTTCTACTTTCAGATGAAACAGGAATTTCTCGAGTTCGTCAATCCGTTCGCGAGATATGGGTGTTTGAAATTAAGGAATGGTTGAGAAACCATCAAAATTTTCGCAAGTCTGATACTCGAAACCAATAACTACAGAGGCCTAGGGCAAAAATACACATACCGTTGTAATCGGGCGAGTTTCTGCTTTCAGATGCAAGAAGAATTTATCGAGTTCGTCAATTCGTTCGCGAGATATGGGAGTTTGAAATTAAGGAATGGTTGAGAAACCATCAAAATTTTCGCAAGTCTGATACTCGAAACCAATAGCTACAATGGCCTAGGGGAGAAATACACATACCGTTGTAATCGGGCGAGTTTCTGCTTTCAGATGCAACAAGAATTTCTCGAGTTCGTCAATTCGTTCGCGAGATATGGGAGTTTGAAGTTAAGGAATGGTTGAGCAACCATCAAAATTTTAGCAAGTCTAATACTCGAAACAAATAACCACAAAGGCCTAGGGGAAAAATACACATACTGTTGTAATCGTGCGAGTTTCTGCTTTCAGATGAAACAGGAATTTCTCGAGTTCGTCAATCCGTTCGCGAGATATGGGAGTTTGAAGTTAAGGAATGGTTGAGAAACCATCAAAATTTTCGCAAGTCTAATACTCGAAACAAATAACCACAAAGGCCTAGGGGAAAAATACACATACTGTTGTAATCGCGCGAGTTTCTGCTTTCAGATGAAACAGGAATTTCTCGAGTTCGTCAATCCGTTCGCGAGATATGGGAGTTTGAAGTTAAGGAATGGTTGAGAAACCATCAAAAATTTCGCTGGTCTGATACTCGAAACCAATAACTGGAATGGCCTAGGGGAAAAGTACACACACCATTGTAATGGGGCGAGTTTCAACTTTCAGATGCAACAGGAATTTCTCGAGTTTGTCAATCCGTTCGCGAGATATGGGGGTTTGAAATTAAGGAATGGTTGAGAAACCATCAAAATTTTCGCAAGTCTGATACTCGAAACCAATAACTACTATGGCCTAGGGCAAATATACACATACCGCTGTAATCCGGCGAATTTCTGCTTTCAGATCCAACAAGAATTTCTCGAGTTCGTCAATTCGTTCGCGAGATATGGGAGTTTGAAGATAAGGAATGGTTGAGAAACCATCAAAATTTTCGCATGTCTGATACTCGAAACCAATAACTACTATGGCCTAGGGCAAAAATACACACACCGCTGTAATCAGGCGAGTCTCTGCTTTCAGATGCAAGAAGAATTTGTCGAGTTCGTCAATCCGTTCGCGAGATATGGGAGTTTGAAGTGAAGGAGTGGTTGAGAAACCATCAAAAATTTCGCTGGTCTGATACTCGAAACCAATAACTGCAATGGCCTAAGGGGAAAAGTACACACACCATTGTAATGGGGCGAGTTTCTACTTTCAGATGCAACAGGAATTTCTCGAGTTCGTCAATCCGTTCGCGAGATATGGGAGTTTGAAATTAAGGAATGGTTGAGAAACCATCAAAATTTTCGCAAGTCTGGTACTCGAAACCAATAACTACTATGGCCTAGGGCAAAAATACACACACCGCTGTAATTAGGCGAGTCTCTGCTTTCAGATGCAAGAAGAATTTGTCGAGTTCGTCAATCCGTTCGCGAGATATGGGAGTTAGAATTTAAGGAATGGTTGAGAAACCATCAAAAATTTCGCTGGTCTGATACTCGAAACCAATAACTGGAATGGCCTAAGGGGAAAAGTACACACACCATTGTAATGGGGCAAGTTTCTACTTTCAGATGCAACAGGAATTTCTCGAGTTCGTCAATCCGTTCGCGAGATATGGGAGTTTGAAGTTAAGGAATGTTTGAGAAACCATCAAAATTTTCGCAAGTCTGATACTCGAAACCAATAACTACTATGGCCTAGGGCAAAAATACACACACCGCTGTAATCGGGCGAGTTCCTGCTTTCAGATGCAAGAAGAATTTGTCGAGTTCGTCAATTCGTTCGCGAGATATGGGAGTTTGAAGTTAAGGAATGGTTGTGCAACCATAAAATTTTCGCAATTCTGATTCCAGAAACCAATAACTACAAAGTCCTAGGGGAAAAATACACATACCCTTGTAATCGGGCGAGTTTCTACTTTCAGATGCAACAGGAATTTCTCGAGTTCGTCAATCCGTTCGCGAGATATGGGAGTTTGAATTTAAGGAACGGTTGAGAAACCATCAAAATTTTCGCAAGTCTGATACTCGAAACCAATAACTACAGAGGCCTAGGGCAAAAATACACATACCGTTGTATTCGGGCGAGTTTCTGCTTTCAGATGCAATAGGAGTTTCTCGAGTTCGGCAATCCGTTCGCGAGATATGGGAGTTTGAAGTTAAGGAATGGTTGACAAACCATCAAAATTTTCGCAAGTCTGATACTCGAAACCCATAACTACTATGGGTTAGGGGAAAAGTACACACACCATTGTAATGGGGCGAGTTTCTACTTTCAGAAGCAACAGGAACTTCGCGAGTTCGTCAATCCGTTCGCGAGATATGGGAGTTTGAAATTAAGGAATGGTTGAGAAACCATCAAAATTTTCGCAAGTCTGATACTCGAAACCAATAACTACAGAGGCCTAGGGCAAAAATACACATACCGTTGTAATCGGGCGAGTTTCTGCTTTCAGATGCAATAGGAATTTCTCGAGTTCGTCAATTCGTTCGCGAGATATGGGAGTTTGAAGTTAAGGAATGGTTGAGCAACCATCAAAATTTTCGCATGTCTGATTCCCGAAACCAATAACTACAGAGGCCTAGGGGAAAAATACACATACCGTTGTAATCGGGCGAGTTTCTACTTTCAGATGCAAGAGGAATTTCTCCAGTTCGTCAATCCGTTCGCGAGATATGGGAGTTTGAAGTTAATGAATGGTCGAGAAACCATCAAAATTTTCGCTGGTCTGATACTCGAAACCAATAACTGGAATGGCCTAGGGGAAAAGTACACACACCGTTGTAATCGGGCGAGTTTCTACTTTCAGATGCAAGACGAATTTCTCGTGTTCGTCAATCCGTTCGCGATATATGGGAGTGTGAAGTTAAGGAATGGTTGAGAAACCATCAAAATTTTCGCAGGTCTGATACTCGAAACCAATAACTACAATGGCCTAGGGGAAAAATACACATACCGTTGTAATCGGGCGAATTTCTACTTTCAGATGAAAGAGGAATTTCTCGAGTTCGTCCATCCGTTCGCGAGATATGGGAGTTTGAAGTTAAGGAATGGTTGAGAGACCATAAAAAATTTCGCAAGTCTGATACTGGAAACGAATAACTGGAATGGCCTAGGGGAAAAGTACACACACCATTGTAATGGGGCGAGTTTCTACTTTCAGAGGCAACAGGAACTTCGCGAGTTCGTCAATCCGTGCGCGAGATATGGGAGTTTGAAGTTAGGGAATGGTTGAGAAACCATCAAAATTTTCGCTGGTCTGATACTCGTAACCAATAACTGGAATGGCCTAGGGGAAAAGTACACATACCGTTGAAATCGGGCGAGATTCTGCTGTTAGATGCAATAGGAATTTCTCGTGTTCGTCAATCCGTTCGCGAGATATGGGAGTTTGAAGTTAAGGAATGGTTGAGAAACCATCAAAATTTTCGCAAGTCTGAAACTCGAAACCAATATCTACTATGGCCTAGGGCAAAAATACATATACCGATGTAATCGGGCGAGTTTCTGCTTTCAGATGCAATAGGAATTTCTCGAGTTCGTCAATCCGTTCGCATAATATGGGAGTTTGAAGTTAAGGAATGGTTGAGAAACGATCAAAATTTTCGAATGTCTGATATTCGAAACCAATAACTTCAATGGCCTAGGGGAAAATACACATACCGTTGTAATCGGGCGAGCTTCTACTTTCAGATGAAAGAGGAATTTCTCGAGTTCGTCAAACCGTTCGCGAGATATGGGAGTTTGAATTTAAGGAATGGTTGAGAAACCATCAAAATTTTCGCAGGTCTGATACTCGAAACCAATAACTGTAATGGCCTAGGGGAAAAGTACACACAACACTGTAATCGGGCGTGTTTCTACTTTCAGATGCAACAGGAATTTCTCGAGATCGTCAATCCGTTCGCCAGATATAGGGGTTAGAAGTGGAGGAATGGTTGAGAAACCATCAAAATTTTCGCAAGTCTGATTCCCGAAACCATTAACTACAAAGGCCTAGGGGAGAAATACACATGCAGTTGTAATCGTGCGTGTTTCTACTTTCGGATGCAACAGGAATTTCTCGAGTTCGTGAATCCGTTCGCGAGATATGGGAGTTTGAAGTTACGGAATGGTTGAGAAACAATCAAAATTTTCGCTGGTCTGATACTCGAAACCAATAACTGGATTGGCCTAGGGGAAAAGTACACACGCCACTGTAATCGGGCGTGTTTCTACTTTCAGATGCAACAGGAATTTCTCGAGATCGTCAATCCGTTCGCGAGATATGGGAGTTTGAAATTAAGGAATGGTTGAGAAACCATCAAAATTTTCGCAACTCTGATACTCGAAACCAATAACTACTCTGGCCTAGGGCAAAAATGCACGTGCCGTTGTTGTCGTGCGAGTTTCTAGTTTCAGATGCAACAGGAATTTCTCGAGTTCGTGAATCCGTTCGCGAGATATGGTAGTTCGAAGTTAAGGAATGGTTGAGAAACCATCAAAAATTTCGCTGGTCTGATACTCGAAACCAATAACTGGAATGGCCTAGGGGAAGAGTACACTTACCGCTGTATTCGGGCGAGTTTCTACTTTCAGATGAGACAGGAATTTCTCGAGTTCGTCAATCCGTTCGCGAGATATGGGAGTTTGAAGTTAAGGAACGCTTGAGCAACCATCAAAATTTTCGCAAGTCTGATACTCGAAACCAATAACTGGAATGGCCTAGCGGAAAAGTACACACACCATTGTAATCGGGCGAGTTTCTACTTTCAGATGCAACTGGAATTTCTCGAGTTCGTCAAACCGTTCGCGAGATATGGGAGTTTGAAGTTAAGGAATGGTTGAGAAACCATCAAAAATTTCGCTGGTCTGATACTCGAAACCAATAACTGGAATGGCCTAGGGGAAGAGTACACTTACCGCTGTATTCGGGCGAATTTCTACTTTCAGATGAAACAGGAATTTCTCGAGTTCGTGAATCCGTTCGCGAGATATGGTAGTTCGAAGTTAAGGAATGGTTGAGAAACCATCAAAAATTTCGCTTGTCTGATACTCGAAACCAATAACTGGAATGGCCTAGCGGAAAAGTACACACACCATTGTAATCGGGCGAGTTTCTGCTTTCAGATGCAATAGGAATTTCTCGTGGTCGTCAATCCGTTCGCGAGATATGGGAGTTTGAAGTTAAGGAATGGTTGAGAAACCATCAAAATTTTCGCAAGTCTGAAACTCGAAACCAATATCTACTATGGCCTAGGGCAAAAATACATATACCGATGTAATCGGGCGAGTTTCTGCTTTCAGATGCAATAGGAATTTCTCGAGTTCGTCAATCCGTTCGCATAATATGGGAGTTTGAAGTTAAGGAATGGTTGAGAAACGATCAAAATTTTCGAATGTCTGATATTCGAAACCAATAACTACAATGGCCTAGGGGAAAATACACATACCGTTGTAATCGGGCGAGCTTCTACTTTCAGATGAAAGAGGAATTTCTCGAGTTCGTCAATCCGTTCGCGAGATATGGGAGTTTGAAGTTTAGGAATGTTTGAGAAACCATCAAAAATTTCGCTGGTCTGATACTCGAAACCAATAACTGGAATGGCCTAGGGGAAAAGTACACACACCATTGTAATGGGGCGAGTTTCTACTTTCAGATGCAACAGGTATTTCTCGAGTTCGTCAATCCGTTCGCGAGATATGGGAGTTTGAAATTAAGGAATGGTTGAGAAACCACCAAATTTTCGCAAGTCTGATACTCGAAAACAATAACTACTATGGCCTAGGGCAAAAATACACACACCGCTGTAATCGGGCGAGTTTCTGCTTTCAGATATAATAAGAATTTGTCGAGTTCGTCAATTCGTTCGCGAGATATGGGAGTTTGAAGTTAAGGAATGGTTGTGCAACCATCAAAATTTTCGCAAGTCTGATTCCCGAAACCAATAACTACAAAGTCCTAGGGGAAAAATTCATATACCCTTGTAATCGGGCGAGTTTCTACTTTCAGATGCAACAGGAATTTCTCGAGTTCGTCAATCCGTTCGCGAGATATGGGAGTTTGAATTTAAGGAACGGGTGAGAAACCATCAAAATTTTCGCAAGTCTGATACTCGAAACCAATAACTACAGAGGCCTAGGGCAAAAATACACATACCGTTGTAATCGGGCGAGTTTCTGCTTTCAGATGCAATAGGAATTTCTCGAGTTCGTCAATCCGTTCGCGAGATATGGGAGTTTGAAGTGAAGGAGTGGTTGACAAACCATCAAAATTTTCGCAAGTCTGATACTCGAAACCCATAACTACTATGGGTTAGGGGAAAAGTACACACACCATTGTAATGGGGCGAGTTTCTACTTTCAGAAGCAACAGGAACTTCGCGAGTTCGTCAATCCGTTCGCGAGATATGGGAGTTTGAAATTAAGGAATGGTTGAGAAACCATCAAAATTTTCGCAAGTCTGATACTCGAAACCAATAACTACAATGGCCTAGGGGAAAAATACACATACCGTTGTAATCGGGCGAATTTCTACTTTCAGATGAAACAGGAATTTCTCGAGTTCGTCTATCCGTTCGCAAGATATGGGAGTTTGAAGTTAAGGAATGGTTGAGAAACCATCAAAATTTTCGCAAGTCTGATACTCGAAACCAATAACTACAATGGCCTAGGGGAAAAATACACATACCGTTGTAATCGGGCGAGTTTCTGCTTTTAGATGCAAGAAGAATTTGTCGAGTTCGTCAATCCGTTCGCGAGATATGGGAGTTTGAAATTAAGGAATGGTTGAGAAACCATCAAAATTTTCGCTGGTCTGATACTCGAAACCAATAACTGGAATGGCCTAGGGGAAAAGTAAACATACCGTTGAAATCGGGCGAGTTTCTACTTTCAGATGCAACAGGAACTTCTCGAGTTCGTCAAACCGTTCGCGAGATATGGGAGTTTGAAGTGAAGGAGTGGTTGACAAACCATCAAAATTTTCGCAAGTCTGATACTCGAAACCCATAACTACTATGGGTTAGGGGAAAAGTACACACACCATTGTAATGGGGCGAGTTTCTACTTTCAGAAGCAACAGGAACTTCGCGAGTTCGTCAATCCGTTCGCGAGATATGGGAGTTTGAAATTAAGGAATGGTTGAGAAACCATCAAAATTTTCGCAAGTCTGATACTCGAAACCAATAACTACAATGGCCTAGGGGAAAAATACACATACCGTTGTAATCGGGCGAATTTCTACTTTCAGATGAAACAGGAATTTCTCGAGTTCGTCTATCCGTTCGCAAGATATGGGAGTTTGAAGTTAAGGAATGGTTGAGAAACCATCAAAATTTTCGCAAGTCTGATACTCGAAACCAATAACTACAATGGCCTAGGGGAAAAATACACATACCGTTGTAATCGGGCGAGTTTCTGATTTTAGATGCAAGAAGAATTTGTCGAGTTCGTCAATCCGTTCGCGAGATATGGGAGTTTGAAATTAAGGAATGGTTGAGAAACCATCAAAATTTTCGCTGGTCTGATACTCGAAACCAATAACTGGAATGGCCTAGGGGAAAAGTAAACATACCGTTGAAATCGGGCGAGTTTCTGTTGTCAGATGCAGTAGGAATTTCTCGTGTTCGTCAATCCGTTCGCGCGATATGGGAGTTTGAAGTTAAGGAATGGTTGAGAAACCATCAAAACTTTCGCAAGTCTGATACTCGAAACCAATAACTACTATGGCCTAGGGCAAAAATACACACACCGTTGTAATCGTGCGAGTTTCTACTTTCAGATGCAACAGGAACTTCTCGAGTTCGTCAAACCGTTCGCGAGATATGGGAGTTTGAAGTTAAGGAATGGTTGAGAAACCATCAAAATTTTCGCTGGTCTGATACTCGAAACCAATAACTGGAATGGCCTAGGGGAAAAGTACACATACCACTGTAATCGGGCGTGTTTCTACTTTCAGATGCAACAGGAATTTCTCGAGATCGTCAATCCGTTCGCCAGATATAGGAGTTTGAAATTAAGGAATGGTTGAGAAACCATCAAAATTTTCGCAACTCTGATACTCGAAACCAATAACTACTATGGCCTAGGTCTAAAATACACATACCGCTGTAATCGGGCGAGCTTCTACTTTCAGATGCAACAGGAATATCTCGAGTTCGTCAATCCGTTCGCGAGATATGGGACTTTGAAGTTAAGGAATGGTTGAGAAAACATCAAAATTATCGCTGGTCTGATACTCCAAACCAATAACTGGAGTGGCCTAGGGGAAAAGTACACACACCATTGTAATCGGGCGAGTTTCTACTTTCAGATGAAACAGGAATTTCTCGAGTTCGTCAATCCGTTCGCGAGATATGGGAGTTATAATTTAAGGAATGGTTGAGAAACCATCAAAATTTTCGCAAGTCTGATTCCCGAAACCAATAACTACAAAGGCCTAGGGGAAAAATACACATACCGTTGTAATCGTGCGAGTTTCTACTTTCAAATTCAGCAGGAATTTCTCGAGTTCGTCAATCCGTTCGCGAGATATGGGAGTTTGAAGTTAAGAAATGGTTGAGAAACAATCAAAAATTTCGCTGGTCTGATACTCGAAACCATTAACTGGAATGGCCTAGGGGAAAAGTACACTTACCGCTGTATTCGGGCGAGTTTCTACTTTCAGATGCAACAGGAATTTGTCGAGATCGTCAATCCGTTCGCCAGATATAGGAGTTAGAAGTGGAGGAATGGTTGAGAAACCATCAAAATTTTCGCAAGTCTGATTCCCGAAACCATTAACGACAAAGGCCTAGGGGAGAAATACACATGCAGTTGTAATCGTGCGTGTTTCTACTTTCGGATGCAACACGAATTTCTCGAGTTCGTGAATCCGTTCGCGAGATATGGGAGTTTGAAGTTAAGGAACGCTTGAGCAACCATCAAAATTTTCGCAAGTCTGATACTGGAAACCAATAACTACAAAGGCCTAGGGGAGAAATACACATGCAGTTGTAATCGTGCGAGTTTCTACTTTCGGATGCAACAGGATTTTCTCGAGTTCGTGAATCCGTTCGCGAGATATGGGAGTTTGAAGTTAAGGAATGGTTGAGAAACCACCAAAATTTTCGCTGGTCTGATACTCGAAACCAATAGCTGGATTGGCCTAGGGGAAAAGTACACACACCACTGTAATCGGGCGTGTTTCTACTTTCAGATGCAACAGGAATTTCTCGAGATCGTCAATCCGTTCGCTAGATATGGGAGTTGGAAATTAAGGAATGGTTGAGAAACCATCAAAATTTTCGCAACTCTGATACTCGAAACCAATAACTACTCTGGCCTAGGGCAAAAATGCACGTGCCGTTGTAGTCGTGCGAGTTTCTAGTTTCAGATGCAACAGGAATTTCTCGAGTTCGTGAATCCGTTCGCGAGATATGGTAGTTCGAAGTTAAGGAATGGTTGAGAAACCATCAAAAATTTCGCTTGTGTGATACTCGAAACCAATAACTGGAATGGCCTAGCGGAAAAGTACAAACACCATTGTAATCGGGCGTGTTTCTACTTTCGGATGCAACAGGAATTTCTCGAGTTCGTGAATCCGTTCGCGAGATATGGGAGTTTGAAGTTAAGGAACGCTTGAGCAACCATCAAAATTTTCGCAAGTCTGATACTGGAAACCAATAACTACAAAGGCCTAGGGGAGAAATACACATGCAGTTGTAATCGTGCGAGTTTCTACTTTCGGATGCAACAGGATTTTCTCGAGTTCGTGAATCCGTTCGCGAGATATGGGAGTTTGAAGTTAAGGAATGGTTGAGAAACCACCAAAATTTTCGCTGGTCTGATACTCGAAACCAATAGCTGGATTGGCCTAGGGGAAAAGTACACACACCACTGTAATCGGGCGTGTTTCTACTTTCAGATGCAACAGGAATTTCTCGAGATCGTCAATCCGTTCGCTAGATATGGGAGTTGGAAATTAAGGAATGGTTGAGAGACCATCAAAATTTTCGCAACTCTGATACTCGAAACCAATAACTACTCTGGCCTAGGGCAAAAATGCACGTGCCGTTGTAGTCGTGCGAGTTTCTAGTTTCAGATGCAACAGGAATTTCTCGAGTTCGTGAATCCGTTCGCGAGATATGGTAGTTTGAAGTTAAGGAATGGTTGAGAAACCATCAAAATTTTCGCTGGTCTGATACTCGAAACCAATAACTACAAAGGCCTAGGGGAAAAATAAACATGCCGTTGTAATCGTGCGAGTTTCTACTTTCAGATGCAACTGGAATTTCTCGAGTTCGTCAATCCGTTCGCGAGATATGGGAGTTTGAATTTAAGGAATGGTTGGGAAACCATAAAACATTTCGCTGGTCTGATACTCGAAACCAATAACTGGAATGGCCTAGGGGAAAAGTACACACACCATTGTAATGGGGCGAGTTTCTACTTTCCGATGCAACAGGAATTTCTCGTGTTCGTCAAATCGTTTGCGAGATATGGGAGTTTGAAATTAAGGAATGGTTGAGAAACCATCAAAATTTTCGCAAGTCTGATACTC
Organism: Ptiloglossa arizonensis; assembly: GCF_051014685.1. Lineage (NCBI taxonomy): Eukaryota > Metazoa > Arthropoda > Insecta > Hymenoptera > Colletidae > Ptiloglossa > Ptiloglossa arizonensis. The sequence continues at coordinate 542,341 of NW_027478756.1, read as the reverse complement.
GAAACCAATAACTACTATGGCCTAGGGCAAAAATACACACACCGTTGTAATCGTGCGAGTTTCTACTTTCAGATGCAACAGGAACTTCTCGAGTTCGTCAAACCGTTCGCGAGATATGGGAGTTTGAAGTTAAGGAATGGTTGAGAAACCATCAAAATTTTCGCTGGTCTGATACTCGAAACCAATAACTGGAATGGCCTAGGGGGAAGGTACACACACCACTGTAATCGGGCGTGTTTCTACTTTCAGATGCAACAGGAATTTCTCGATTTCGTCAAACCGTTCGCGAGATATGGGAGTTATAATTTAAGGAATGGTTGAGAAACCATCAAAGTTTTCGCAAGTCTGATTCCCGAAACCAATAACTACAAAGGCCTAGGGGAAAAATACACATGCCGTTGTAATCGTGCGAGTTTCTACTTTCAGATGCAACAGGAATTTCTCGAGGTCGTCAATCCGTTCGCGAGATATGGGAGTTTGAAGTTAAGGAATGGTTGAGAAACCATCAAAATTTTCGCTGGTCTGATACTCAAAACCAATAACTCGAATGGCCTAGGGGGAAGGTACACACACCACTGTAATCGGGCGTGTTTCTACTTTCAGATGCAACAGGAATTTCTCGAGATCGTCAATCCGTTCGCCAGATATAGGAGTTAGAAGTGGAGGAATGGTTGAGAAACCATCAAAATTTTCGCTGGTCTGATACTCGAAACCAATAACTGGAATGGCCTAGGGGGAAGGTATACACACCACTGTAATCGGGCGTGTTTCTACTTTCAGATGCAACAGGAATTTCTCGATTTCGTCAAACCGTTCGCGAGATATGGGAGTTATAATTTAAGGAATGGTTGAGAAACCATCAAAGTTTTCGCAAGTCTGATTCCCGAAACCAATAACTACAAAGGCCTAGGGGAAAAATACACATGCCGTTGTAATCGTGCGAGTTTCTACTTTCAGATGCAACAGGAATTTCTCGAGGTCGTCAATCCGTTCGCGAGATATGGGAGTTTGAAGTTAAGGAATGGTTGAGAAACCATCAAAATTTTCGCTGGTCTGATACTCGAAACCAATAACTGGAACGGAATAGGGGAAAAGTACACACACCATTGTAATCGGGCGATTTTCTACTTTCAGATGCAACAGGAATTTCTCGATTTCGTCAAACCGTTCGCGAGATATGGGAGTTATAATTTAAGGAATGGTTGAGAAACCATCAAAATTTTCGCAAGTCTGATTCCCGAAACCATTAACCACAAAGGCCTAGGGGAGAAATACACATGCAGTTGTAATCGTGCGTGTTTCTACTTTCGGATGCAACAGGAATTTCTCGAGTTCGTGAATCCGTTCGCGAGATATGGGAGTTTGAAGTTAAGGAATGGTTGAGAAACCATCAAAATTTTCGCTGGTCTGATACTCGAAACCAATAACTACAGAGGCCTAGGGGAAAAATACACATACCGTTGTAATCGTGCGAGTTTCTACTTTCAGATGCAACAGGAATTTCTCGAGGTCGTCAATCCGTTCGCGAGATATCGGAGTTTGAAGTTAAGGAATGGTTGAGAAACCATCAAAATTTTCGCTGGTCTGATACTCGAAACCAATAACTGGAACGGCCTAGGGGAAAAGTACACACACCATTGTAATCGGGCGATTTTCTACTTTCAGATGCAACAGGAATTTCTCGATTTCGTCAAACCGTTCGCGAGATATGGGAGTTATAATTTAAGGAATGGTTGAGAAACCATCAAAATTTTCGCAAGTCTGATTCCCGAAACCATTAACCACAAAGGCCTAGGGGAGAAATACACATGCAGTTGTAATCGTGCGTGTTTCTACTTTCGGATGCAACAGGAATTTCTCGAGTTCGTGAATCCGTTCGCGAGATATGGGAGTTTGAAGTTAAGGAATGGTTGAGAAACCATCAAAATTTTCGCTGGTCTGATACTCGAAACCAATAACTACAGAGGCCTAGGGGAAAAATACACATACCGTTGTAATCGTGCGAGTTTCTACTTTCAAATTCAACAGGAATTTCTCGAGTTCGTCAATCCGTTCGCGAGATATGGGAGTTTGAAGTTAAGAAATGGTTGACAAACCATCAAAAATTTCGCTGGTCTGATACTCGAAACCATTAACTGGAATGGCCTAGGGGAAAAGTACACTTACCGCTGTATTCGGGCGAGTTTCTACTTTCAGATGAGACAGGAATTTGTCGAGTTCGTGAATCCGTTCGCGAGATATGGGAGTTTGAAGTTAAGGAACGCTTGAGCAACCATCAAAATTTTCGCAAGTCTGATACTCGAAACCAATAACTACAAAGGCCTAGGGGAGAAATACACATGCAGTTGTAATCGTGCGAGTTTCTACTTGCGGATGCAACAGGAATTTCTCGAGTTCGTCAATCCGTTCGCGAGATATGGGAGTTTGAAGTTAAGGAATGGTTGAGAAACCATCAAAATTTTCTCTGGTCTGATACTCGAAACCAATTACTGGATTGGCCTAGGGGAAAAGTACACACACCACTGTAATCGGGCGTGTTTCTACTTTCAGATGCAACAGGAATTTCTCGAGATCGTCAATCCGTTCGCTAGATATGGGAGTTGGAAATTCAGGAATGGTTGAGAAACCATCAAAATTTTCGCAACTCTGATACTCGAAACCAATAACTACTCTGGCCTATGGCAAAAATGCACATGGCGTTGTAGTCGTGCGAGTTTCTAGTTTCAGATGCAACAGGAATTTCTCGAGTTCGTGAATCCGTTCGCGAGATATGGTAGTTCGAAGTTAAGGAATGGTTGAGAAACCATCAAAAATTTCGCTTGTCTGATACTCGAAACCAATAACTGGAATGGCCTAGCGGAAAAGTACACACACCATTGTAATCGGGCGAGTTTCTACTTTCAGATGCAACAGGAATTTCTCGAGTTCGTCAAACCGTTCGCGAGATATGGGAGTTTGAAGTTAAGGAATGGTGGAGAAACCATCAAAAATTTCGCTGGTCTGATACTCGAAACCAATAACTGGAATGGCCTAGGGGAAAAGTACACTTACCGCTGTATTCGGGCGAGTTTCTACTTTCAGATTAGACAGGAATTTCTCGAGTTCGTCAATCCGTTCGCGAGATATGGGAGTTTGAAGTTAAGGAACGCTTGAGCAACCATCAAAATTTTCGCAAATCTGATACTCGAAACCAATAACTACAAAGGCCTAGGGGAGAAATACACATGCAGTTGTAATTGTGCGAGTTTCTACTTTCGGTTGCAACAGGAATTTCTCGAGTTCGTGAATCCGTTCGCGAGATATGGGAGTTTGAAGTTAAGGAATGGTTGAGAAACCATCAAAATTTTCGCTGGTCTGATACTCGAAACCAATAACTACAAAGGCCTAGGGGAAAAATAAACATGCCGTTGTAATCGTGCGAGTTTCTACTTTCAGATGCAACAGGAATTTCTCGAGTTCGTCAATCCGTTCGCGAGATATGGGAGTTTGAAGTTAAGGAATGGTTGGGAAACCATCAAAAATTTCGCTGGTCTGATACTCGAAACCAATAACTGGAATGGCCTAGGGGAAAAGTACACATACCACTGTAATCGGACGAGTTTCTACTTTCAGGTGCAACAGGAATTTCTTGAGATCGTCAATCCGTTCGCGAGATATGTGTGTTAGAAGTTAAGGAATGGTTGAGAAACCATCAAAATTTTCGCAAGTCAGATTCCCGAAACCAGTAACTACAAAGGCCTAGGGGAAAACTAGACATGCCGTTGTAATCGTGCGAGTTTCTACTTTCAGATGCAACAGGAATTTCTCGAGTTCGTCAATCCGTTCGCGAGATATGGGAATTTGAAGTTAAGGAATGGTTGAGAAACCATCAAAAGTTTCGCTGGTCTGATACTCGAAACCAATAACTGGAATGGCCTAGGGGAAAAGTACACACACCATTGTAATGGGGCGAGTTTCTACTTTCCGATGCAACAGGAATTTCTCGTGTACGTCAAATCGTTTGCGAGATATGGGAGTTTGAAATTAAGGAATGGTTGAGAAACCATCAAAATTTTCGCAAGTCTGATACTCGAAACCAATAACTACTATGGCCTAGGGCAAAAATACACAAACCGTTGTAATCGTGCGAGTTTCTACTTTCAGATGCAACAGGAACTTCTCGAGTTCGTCAAACCGTTTGCGAGATATGGGAGTTTGAAGTTAAGGAATGGTTGAGAAACCATCAAAATTTTCGCTGGTCTGATACTCGAAACCAATAACTGTAATGGCCTAGGGGAAAAGTACACACACCACTGTAATCGGGCGTGTTTCTACTTTCAGATGCAACAGGAATTTCTCGAGATCGTCAATCCGTTCGCCAGATATAGGAGTTAGAAGTGGAGGAATGGTTGAGAAACCATCAAAATTTTCGCAAGTCTGATTCCCGAAACCATTAACTACAAAGGCCTAGGGGAGAAATACACATGCAGTTGTAATCGTGCGTGTTTCTACTTTCGGATGCAACAGGAATTTCTCGAGTTCGTGAATCCGTTCGCGAGATATGAGAGTTTGAAGTTAAGGAACGCTTCAGCAACCATCAAAATTTTCGCAAGTCTGATACTCGAAACCAATAACTACAAAGGCCTAGGGGAGAAATACACATGCAGTTGTAATCGTGCGAGTTTCTACTTTCGGATGCAACAGGAATTTCTCGAGTTCGTGAATCCGTTCGCGAGATATGGGAGTTTGAAGTTAAGGAATGGTTGAGAAACCATCAAAATTTTCGCTGGTCTGATACTCGAAACCAATAACTGGAATGGCCTAGGGGAAAAGTACACACACCGCTGTAATCGGGCGTGTTTCTACTTTCAGATGCAACAGGAATTTCTCGAGATCGTCAATCCGTTCGCGAGATATGGGAGTTTGAAATTAAGGAATGGTTGAGAAACCATCAAAATTTTCGCAACTCTGATACTCGAAACCATTAACTACTATGGCCTAGGGCAAAAATACGCAGACCGCTGTAATCGGGCGAGCTTCTACTTTCAGATGCAACAGGAATTTCTCGAGATCGTCAATCCGTTCGCGAGATATGGGAGTTTGAAATTAAGGAATGGTTGAGAAACCATCAAAATTTTCGCAACTCTGATACTCAAAACCATTAACTACTATGGCCTAGGGCAAAAATACGCAGACCGCTGTAATCGGGCGAGCTTCTACTTTCAGATGCAACAGGAATTTCTGGAGTTTGTCAATCCGTTCGCGAGATATGGGAGTTTGAAGTTAAGGAATGGTTGAGAAACCATCAAAATTTTCGCAAGTCTGATTCCCGAAACAAAGAACTACAAAGGCCTAGGGGAAAAATACACATGCCGTTGTAGTCGTGCGAGATTCTAGTTTCAGATGCAACAGGAATTTCTCGAGTTCGTGAATCCGTTCGCGAGATATGGTAGTTCGATGTTAAGGAATGGTTGAGAAACCATCAAAAATTTCGCTGGTCTGATACTCGAAACCAATAACTGGAACGGCCTAGGGGAAAAGTACACACACCATTGTAATCGGGCGATTATCTACTTTCAGATGCAACAGGAATTTCTCGATTTCGTCAAACCGTTCGCGAGATATGGGAGTTTGAATTTAAGGAATGGTTGAGAAACCATCAAAATTTTCGCTGGTCTGATACTCGAAACCAATGACGGTAATGGCCTAGGGGAAAAGTAGACACACCACTGTAATCGGGCGTGTTTCTACTTTCAGATGCAACAGGAATTTCTCGAGATCGTCAATCCGTTCCTGAGATATGGGAGTTTGAAATTAAGGAACGGTTGAGAAACCATCAAAATTTTCGCTGGTCTGATACTCGAAACCAATAACTGGAATGGCCTAGGGGAAAAGTACACACACCACTGTAATCGGGCGTGTTTCTACTTTCAGATGCAACAGGAATTTCTCGAGATCGTCAATCCGTTCGCGAGATATGAGAGTTTGAAGTTAAGGAACGCTTCAGCAACCATCAAAATTTTCGCAAGTCTGATACTCGAAACCAATAACTACAAAGGCCTAGGGGAGAAATACACATGCAGTTGTAATCGTGCGAGTTTCTACTTTCGGATGCAACAGGAATTTCTCGAGTTCGTGAATCCGTTCGCGAGATATGGGAGTTTGAAGTTAAGGAATGGTTGAGAAACCATCAAAATTTTCGCTGGTCTGATACTCGAAACCAATAACTGGAATGGCCTAGGGGAAAAGTACACACACCGCTGTAATCGGGCGTGTTTCTACTTTCAGATGCAACAGGAATTTCTCGAGATCGTCAATCCGTTCGCGAGATATGGGAGTTTGAAATTAAGGAATGGTTGAGAAACCATCAAAATTTTCGCAACTCTGATACTCGAAACCATTAACTACTATGGCCTAGGGCAAAAATACGCAGACCGCTGTAATCGGGCGAGCTTCTACTTTCAGATGCAACAGGAATTTCTCGAGATCGTCAATCCGTTCGCGAGATATGGGAGTTTGAAATTAAGGAATGGTTGAGAAACCATCAAAATTTTCGCAACTCTGATACTCGAAACCATTAACTACTATGGCCTAGGGCAAAAATACGCAGACCGCTGTAATCGGGCGAGCTTCTACTTTCAGATGCAACAGGAATTTCTGGAGTTTGTCAATCCGTTCGCGAGATATGGGAGTTTGAAGTTAAGGAATGGTTGAGAAACCATCAAAATTTTCGCAAGTCTGATTCCCGAAACAAAGAACTACAAAGGCCTAGGGGAAAAATACACATGCCGTTGTAGTCGTGCGAGATTCTAGTTTCAGATGCAACAGGAATTTCTCGAGTTCGTGAATCCGTTCGCGAGATATGGTAGTTCGATGTTAAGGAATGGTTGAGAAACCATCAAAAATTTCGCTGGTCTGATACTCGAAACCAATAACTGGAACGGCCTAGGGGAAAAGTACACACACCATTGTAATCGGGCGATTATCTACTTTCAGATGCAACAGGAATTTCTCGATTTCGTCAAACCGTTCGCGAGATATGGGAGTTTGAATTTAAGGAATGGTTGAGAAACCATCAAAATTTTCGCTGGTCTGATACTCGAAACCAATGACGGTAATGGCCTAGGGGAAAAGTAGACACACCACTGTAATCGGGCGTGTTTCTACTTTCAGATGCAACAGGAATTTCTCGAGATCGTCAATCCGTTCCTGAGATATGGGAGTTTGAAATTAAGGAACGGTTGAGAAACCATCAAAATTTTCGCTGGTCTGATACTCGAAACCAATAACTGGAATGGCCTAGGGGAAAAGTACACACACCACTGTAATCGGGCGTGTTTCTACTTTCAGATGCAACAGGAATTTCTCGAGATCGTCAATCCGTTCGCGAGATATGAGAGTTTGAAGTTAAGGAACGCTTCAGCAACCATCAAAATTTTCGCAAGTCTGATACTCGAAACCAATAACTACAAAGGCCTAGGGGAGAAATACACATGCAGTTGTAATCGTGCGAGTTTCTACTTTCGGATGCAACAGGAATTTCTCGAGTTCGTGAATCCGTTCGCGAGATATGGGAGTTTGAAGTTAAGGAATGGTTGAGAAACCATCAAAATTTTCGCTGGTCTGATACTCGAAACCAATAACTGGAATGGCCTAGGGGAAAAGTACACACACCGCTGTAATCGGGCGTGTTTCTACTTTCAGATGCAACAGGAATTTCTCGAGATCGTCAATCCGTTCGCGAGATATGGGAGTTTGAAATTAAGGAATGGTTGAGAAACCATCAAAATTTTCGCAACTCTGATACTCGAAACCATTAACTACTATGGCCTAGGGCAAAAATACGCAGACCGCTGTAATCGGGCGAGCTTCTACTTTCAGATGCAACAGGAATTTCTCGAGATCGTCAATCCGTTCGCGAGATATGGGAGTTTGAAATTAAGGAATGGTTGAGAAACCATCAAAATTTTCGCAACTCTGATACTCGAAACCATTAACTACTATGGCCTAGGGCAAAAATACGCAGACCGCTGTAATCGGGCGAGCTTCTACTTTCAGATGCAACAGGAATTTCTGGAGTTTGTCAATCCGTTCGCGAGATATGGGAGTTTGAAGTTAAGGAATGGTTGAGAAACCATCAAAATTTTCGCAAGTCTGATTCCCGAAACAAAGAACTACAAAGGCCTAGGGGAAAAATACACATGCCGTTGTAGTCGTGCGAGATTCTAGTTTCAGATGCAACAGGAATTTCTCGAGTTCGTGAATCCGTTCGCGAGATATGGTAGTTCGATGTTAAGGAATGGTTGAGAAACCATCAAAAATTTCGCTGGTCTGATACTCGAAACCAATAACTGGAACGGCCTAGGGGAAAAGTACACACACCATTGTAATCGGGCGATTATCTACTTTCAGATGCAACAGGAATTTCTCGATTTCGTCAAACCGTTCGCGAGATATGGGAGTTTGAATTTAAGGAATGGTTGAGAAACCATCAAAATTTTCGCTGGTCTGATACTCGAAACCAATGACGGTAATGGCCTAGGGGAAAAGTAGACACACCACTGTAATCGGGCGTGTTTCTACTTTCAGATGCAACAGGAATTTCTCGAGATCGTCAATCCGTTCCTGAGATATGGGAGTTTGAAATTAAGGAACGGTTGAGAAACCATCAAAATTTTCGCTGGTCTGATACTCGAAACCAATAACTGGAATGGCCTAGGGGAAAAGTACACACACCACTGTAATCGGGCGTGTTTCTACTTTCAGATGCAACAGGAATTTCTCGAGATCGTCAATCCGTTCGCGAGATATGGGAGTTTGAAATTAAGGAATGGTTGAGAAACCATCAAAATTTTCGCAAGTCTGATTCCCGAAACAAAGAACTACAAAGGCCTAGGGGAAAAATACACATGCCGTTGTAGTCGTGCGGGTTTCTAGTTTCAGATGCAACAGGAATTTCTCGAGTTCGTGAATCCGTTCGCGAGATATGGTGGTTCGATGTTAAGGAATGGTTGAGAAACCATCAAAATTTTCGCTTGTCTGATACTCAAAACCAATAACTGGAATGGCCTAGCGGAAAAGTACACACACCACTGTAATCGGGCGTGTTTCTACTTTCAGATGCAACAGGAATTTCTCGAGATCGTCAATCCGTTCCTGAGATATGGGAGTTTGAAATTAAGGAACGGTTGAGAAACCATCAAAATTTTCGCAACTCTGATACTCGAAACCAATAACTACTATAGCCTAGGGATAAAATACACATACCGCTGTAATCGGGCGAGCTTCTACTTTCAGATGCAACAGGAATTTCTGGAGTTTGTCAATCCGTTCGCGAGATATGGGAGTTTGAAGTTAAGGAATGGTTGAGAAACCGTCAAAATTTTCGCAAGTCTGATTCCCGAAACAAAGAACTACAAAGGCCTAGGGGAAAAATACACATGCCGTTGTAGTCGTGCGAGATTCTAGTTTCAGATGCAACAGGAATTTCTCGAGTTCGTGAATCCGTTCGCGAGATATGGTAGTTCGATGTTAAGGAATGGTTGAGAAACCATCAAAAATTTCGCTGGTCTGATACTCGAAACCAATAACTGGAACGGCCTAGGGGAAAAGTACACACACCATTGTAATCGGGCGATTATCTACTTTCAGATGCAACAGGAATTTCTCGATTTCGTCAAACCGTTCGCGAGATATGGGAGTTTGAATTTAAGGAATGGTTGAGAAACCATCAAAATTTTCGCTGGTCTGATACTCGAAACCAATGACGGTAATGGCCTAGGGGAAAAGTAGACACACCACTGTAATCGGGCGTGTTTCTACTTTCAGATGCAACAGGAATTTCTCGAGATCGTCAATCCGTTCCTGAGATATGGGAGTTTGAAATTAAGGAACGGTTGAGAAACCATCAAAATTTTCGCTGGTCTGATACTCGAAACCAATAACTGGAATGGCCTAGGGGAAAAGTACACACACCACTGTAATCGGGCGTGTTTCTACTTTCAGATGCAACAGGAATTTCTCGAGATCGTCAATCCGTTCGCGAGATATGGGAGTTTGAAATTAAGGAATGGTTGAGAAACCATCAAAATTTTCGCAAGTCTGATTCCCGAAACAAAGAACTACAAAGGCCTAGGGGAAAAATACACATGCCGTTGTAGTCGTGCGGGTTTCTAGTTTCAGATGCAACAGGAATTTCTCGAGTTCGTGAATCCGTTCGCGAGATATGGGAGTTTGAAGTTAAGGGATGGTTGAGAAACAATCAAAATTTTCGCTGGTCTGATACTCGAAACCAATAACTGGAATGGCCTAGGGGAAAAGTACACACACCACTGTAATCGGGCGTGTTTCTACTTTCAGATGCAACAGGAATTTCTCGAGTTCGTCAATCCGTTCGCGAGATATGGGACTTTGAAGTTAAGGAATGGTTGAGAAACCATCAAAAATTTCGCTGGTCTGATACTCGAAACCAATAACTGGAATGGCCTAGGGGAAAAGTACACTTACCGCTGTATTCGGGCGAGTTTCTACTTTCAGATGAGACAGGAATTTCTCGAGTTCGTCAATCCGTTCGCGAGATATGGGAGTTTGAAGTTAAGGAACGCTTGAGCAACCATCAAAATTTTCGCAAGTCTGATACTCGAAACCAATAACTACAAAGGCCTAGGGGAGAAATACACATGCAGTTGTTATCGTGCGAGTTTCTACTTTCGGATGCAACAGGAATTTCTCGAGTTCGTGAATCCGTTCGCGAGATATGGGAGTTTGAAGTTAAGGGATGGTTGAGAAACAATCAAAATTTTCGCTGGTCTGATACTCGAAACCAATAACTACAAAGGCCTAGGGGAGAAATACGCATGCAGTTGTAATCGTGCGAGTTTCTACTTTCGGATGCAACAGGAATTTCTCGAGTTCGTGAATCCGTTCGCGAGATATGGGAGTTTGAAGTTAAGGAATGGTTGAGAAACCATCAAAATTTTCGCTGGTCTGATACTCGAAACCAATAACTGTAATGGCCTAGGGGAAAAGTACACACACCACTGTAATCGGGCGTGTTTCTACTTTCAGATGCAAAAGGAATTTCTCGAGTTCGTCAATCCGTTCGCGAGATATGGGACTTTGAAGTTAAGGAATGGTTGAGAAACCATCAAAATTTTCGCTGGTCTGATACTCGAAACCAATAACTGGAATGGCCTAGGGGAAAAGTACACACACCACTGTAATCGGGCGTGTTTCTACTTTCAGATGCAACAGGAATTTCTCGAGTTCGTCAATCCGTTCGCGAGATATGGGACTTTGAAGTTAAGGAATGGTTGAGAAACCATCAAAAATTTCGCTGGTCTGATACTCGAAACCAATAACTGGAATGGCCTAGGGGAAAAGTACACTTACCGCTGTATTCGGGCGAGTTTCTACTTTCAGATGAGACAGGAATTTCTCGAGTTCGTCAATCCGTTCGCGAGATATGGGAGTTTGAAGTTAAGGAACGCTTGAGCAACCATCAAAATTTTCGCAAGTCTGATACTCGAAACCAATAACTACAAAGGCCTAGGGGAGAAATACACATGCAGTTGTTATCGTGCGAGTTTCTACTTTCGGATGCAACAGGAATTTCTCGAGTTCGTGAATCCGTTCGCGAGATATGGGAGTTTGAAGTTAAGGGATGGTTGAGAAACAATCAAAATTTTCGCTGGTCTGATACTCGAAACCATTAACTGGAATGGCCTAGCGGAAAAGTACACACACCATTGTAATCGGGCGAGTTTCTACTTTCAGATGCAACAGGAATTTCTCGAGTTCGTCAAACCGTTCGCGAGATATGGGAGTTTGAAGTTAAGGAATGGTGGAGAAACCATCAAAAATTTCGCTGGTCTGATACTCGAAACCAATAACTGGAATGGCCTAGGGGAAAAGTACACTTACCGCTGTATTCGGGCGAGTTTCTACTTTCAGATTAGACAGGAATTTCTCGAGTTCGTCAATCCGTTCGCGAGATATGGGAGTTTGAAGTTAAGGAACGCTTGAGCAACCATCAAAATTTTCGCAAATCTGATACTCGAAACCAATAACTACAAAGGCCTAGGGGAGAAATACACATGCAGTTGTAATTGTGCGAGTTTCTACTTTCGGTTGCAACAGGAATTTCTCGAGTTCGTGAATCCGTTCGCGAGATATGGGAGTTTGAAGTTAAGGAATGGTTGAGAAACCATCAAAATTTTCGCTGGTCTGATACTCGAAACCAATAACTACAAAGGCCTAGGGGAAAAATAAACATGCCGTTGTAATCGTGCGAGTTTCTACTTTCAGATGCAACAGGAATTTCTCGAGTTCGTCAATCCGTTCGCGCGATATGGGAGTTTGAAGTTAAGGAATGGTTGGGAAACCATCAAAAATTTCGCTGGTCTGATACTCGAAACCAATAACTGGAATGGCCTAGGGGAAAAGTACACATACCACTGTAATCGGACGAGTTTCTACTTTCAGGTGCAACAGGAATTTCTTGAGATCGTCAATCCGTTCGCGAGATATGTGTGTTAGAAGTTAAGGAATGGTTGAGAAACCATCAAAATTTTCGCAAGTCAGATTCCCGAAACCAGTAACTACAAAGGCCTAGGGGAAAACTAGACATGCCGTTGTAATCGTGCGAGTTTCTACTTTCAGGTGCAACAGGAATTTCTCGAGTTCGTCAATCCGTTCGCGAGATATGGGAATTTGAAGTTAAGGAATGGTTGAGAAACCATCAAAAGTTTCGCTGGTCTGATACTCGAAACCAATAACTGGAATGGCCTAGGGGAAAAGTACACACACCATTGTAATGGGGCGAGTTTCTACTTTCCGATGCAACAGGAATTTCTCGTGTTCGTCAAATCGTTTGCGAGATATGGGAGTTTGAAATTAAGGAATGGTTGAGAAACCATCAAAATTTTCGCAAGTCTGATACTCGAAACCAATAACTACTATGGCCTAGGGCAAAAATACACAAACCGTTGTAATCGTGCGAGTTTCTACTTTCAGATGCAACAGGAACTTCTCGAGTTCGTCAAACCGTTTGCGAGATATGGGAGTTTGAAGTTAAGGAATGGTTGAGAAACCATCAAAATTTTCGCTGGTCTGATACTCGAAACCAATAACTGTAATGGCCTAGGGGAAAAGTACACACACCACTGTAATCGGGCGTGTTTCTACTTTCAGATGCAACAGGAATTTCTCGAGATCGTCAATCCGTTCGCCAGATATAGGAGTTAGAAGTGGAGGAATGGTTGAGAAACCATCAAAATTTTCGCAAGTCTGATTCCCGAAACCATTAACTACAAAGGCCTAGGGGAGAAATACACATGCAGTTGTAATCGTGCGTGTTTCTACTTTCGGATGCAACAGGAATTTCTCGAGTTCGTGAATCCGTTCGCGAGATATGAGAGTTTGAAGTTAAGGAACGCTTCAGCAACCATCAAAATTTTCGCAAGTCTGATACTCGAAACCAATAACTACAAAGGCCTAGGGGAGAAATACACATGCAGTTGTAATCGTGCGAGTTTCTACTTTCGGATGCAACAGGAATTTCTCGAGTTCGTGAATCCGTTCGCGAGATATGGGAGTTTGAAGTTAAGGAATGGTTGAGAAACCATCAAAATTTTCGCTGGTCTGATACTCGAAACCAATAACTGGAATGGCCTAGGGGAAAAGTACACACACCGCTGTAATCGGGCGTGTTTCTACTTTCAGATGCAACAGGAATTTCTCGAGATCGTCAATCCGTTCGCGAGATATGGGAGTTTGAAATTAAGGAATGGTTGAGAAACCATCAAAATTTTCGCAACTCTGATACTCGAAACCATTAACTACTATGGCCTAGGGCAAAAATACGCAGACCGCTGTAATCGGGCGAGCTTCTACTTTCAGATGCAACAGGAATTTCTCGAGATCGTCAATCCGTTCGCGAGATATGGGAGTTTGAAATTAAGGAATGGTTGAGAAACCATCAAAATTTTCGCAACTCTGATACTCAAAACCATTAACTACTATGGCCTAGGGCAAAAATACGCAGACCGCTGTAATCGGGCGAGCTTCTACTTTCAGATGCAACAGGAATTTCTGGAGTTTGTCAATCCGTTCGCGAGATATGGGAGTTTGAAGTTAAGGAATGGTTGAGAAACCATCAAAATTTTCGCAAGTCTGATTCCCGAAACAAAGAACTACAAAGGCCTAGGGGAAAAATACACATGCCGTTGTAGTCGTGCGAGATTCTAGTTTCAGATGCAACAGGAATTTCTCGAGTTCGTGAATCCGTTCGCGAGATATGGTAGTTCGATGTTAAGGAATGGTTGAGAAACCATCAAAAATTTCGCTGGTCTGATACTCGAAACCAATAACTGGAACGGCCTAGGGGAAAAGTACACACACCATTGTAATCGGGCGATTATCTACTTTCAGATGCAACAGGAATTTCTCGATTTCGTCAAACCGTTCGCGAGATATGGGAGTTTGAATTTAAGGAATGGTTGAGAAACCATCAAAATTTTCGCTGGTCTGATACTCGAAACCAATGACGGTAATGGCCTAGGGGAAAAGTAGACACACCACTGTAATCGGGCGTGTTTCTACTTTCAGATGCAACAGGAATTTCTCGAGATCGTCAATCCGTTCCTGAGATATGGGAGTTTGAAATTAAGGAACGGTTGAGAAACCATCAAAATTTTCGCTGGTCTGATACTCGAAACCAATAACTGGAATGGCCTAGGGGAAAAGTACACACACCACTGTAATCGGGCGTGTTTCTACCTTCAGATGCAACAGGAATTTCTCGAGATCGTCAATCCGTTCGCGAGATATGAGAGTTTGAAATTAAGGAATGGTTGAGAAACCATCAAAATTTTCGCAACTCTGATACTCGAAACCATTAACTACTATGGCCTAGGGCAAAAATACGCAGACCGCTGTAATCGGGCGAGCTTCTACTTTCAGATGCAACAGGAATTTCTCGAGATCGTCAAACCGTTCGCGAGATATGGGAGTTTGAATTTAAGGAACGCTTCAGCAACCATCAAAATTTTCGCAAGTCTGATACTCGAAACCAATAACTACAAAGGCCTAGGGGAGAAATACACATGCAGTTGTAATCGTGCGAGTTTCTACTTTCGGATGCAACAGGAATTTCTCGAGTTCGTGAATCCGTTCGCGAGATATGGGAGTTTGAAGTTAAGGAATGGTTGAGAAACCATCAAAATTTTCGCTGGTCTGATACTCGAAACCAATAACTGGAATGGCCTAGGGGAAAAGTACACACACCGCTGTAATCGGGCGTGTTTCTACTTTCAGATGCAACAGGAATTTCTCGAGATCGTCAATCCGTTCGCGAGATATGGGAGTTTGAAATTAAGGAATGGTTGAGAAACCATCAAAATTTTCGCAACTCTGATACTCGAAACCATTAACTACTATGGCCTAGGGCAAAAATACGCAGACCGCTGTAATCGGGCGAGCTTCTACTTTCAGATGCAACAGGAATTTCTCGAGATCGTCAATCCGTTCGCGAGATATGGGAGTTTGAAATTAAGGAATGGTTGAGAAACCATCAAAATTTTCGCAACTCTGATACTCGAAACCATTAACTACTATGGCCTAGGGCAAAAATACGCAGACCGCTGTAATCGGGCGAGCTTCTACTTTCAGATGCAACAGGAATTTCTGGAGTTTGTCAATCCGTTCGCGAGATATGGGAGTTTGAAGTTAAGGAATGGTTGAGAAACCATCAAAATTTTCGCAAGTCTGATTCCCGAAACAAAGAACTACAAAGGCCTAGGGGAAAAATACACATGCCGTTGTAGTCGTGCGAGATTCTAGTTTCAGATGCAACAGGAATTTCTCGAGTTCGTGAATCCGTTCGCGAGATATGGTAGTTCGATGTTAAGGAATGGTTGAGAAACCATCAAAAATTTCGCTGGTCTGATACTCGAAACAAAGAACTACAAAGGCCTAGGGGAAAAATACACATGCCGTTGTAGTCGTGCGGGTTTCTAGTTTCAGATGCAACAGGAATTTCTCGAGTTCGTGAATCCGTTCGCGAGATATGGTGGTTCGATGTTAAGGAATGGTTGAGAAACCATCAAAATTTTCGCTTGTCTGATACTCAAAACCAATAACTGGAATGGCCTAGCGGAAAAGTACACACACCACTGTAATCGGGCGTGTTTCTACTTTCAGATGCAACAGGAATTTCTCGAGATCGTCAATCCGTTCCTGAGATATGGGAGTTTGAAATTAAGGAACGGTTGAGAAACCATCAAAATTTTCGCAACTCTGATACTCGAAACCAATAACTACTATAGCCTAGGGATAAAATACACATACCGCTGTAATCGGGCGAGCTTCTACTTTCAGATGCAACAGGAATTTCTCGAGTTCGTCAATCCGTTCGCGAGATATGGGAGTTTGAAGTTAAGGAATGGTTGAGAAACCATCAAAATTTTCGCTGGTCTGATACTCGAAACCAATAACTGGAATGGCCTAGGGGAAAAGTACACACACCACTGTAATCGGGCGTGTTTCTACTTTCAGATGCAACAGGAATTTCTCGAGATCGTCAATCCGTTCCTGAGATATGGGAGTTTGAAATTAAGGAACGGTTGAGAAACCATCAAAATTTTCGCAACTCTGATACTCGAAACCAATAACTACTATAGCCTAGGGATAAAATACACATACCGCTGTAATCGGGCGAGCTTCTACTTTCAGATGCAACAGGAATTTCTGGAGTTTGTCAATCCGTTCGCGAGATATGGGAGTTTGAAGTTAAGGAATGGTTGAGAAACCGTCAAAATTTTCGCAAGTCTGATTCCCGAAACAAAGAACTACAAAGGCCTAGGGGAAAAATACACATGCCGTTGTAGTCGTGCGAGATTCTAGTTTCAGATGCAACAGGAATTTCTCGAGTTCGTGAATCCGTTCGCGAGATATGGTAGTTCGATGTTAAGGAATGGTTGAGAAACCATCAAAAATTTCGCTGGTCTGATACTCGAAACCAATAACTGGAACGGCCTAGGGGAAAAGTACACACACCATTGTAATCGGGCGATTATCTACTTTCAGATGCAACAGGAATTTCTCGATTTCGTCAAACCGTTCGCGAGATATGGGAGTTTGAATTTAAGGAATGGTTGAGAAACCATCAAAATTTTCGCTGGTCTGATACTCGAAACCAATGACGGTAATGGCCTAGGGGAAAAGTAGACACACCACTGTAATCGGGCGTGTTTCTACTTTCAGATGCAACAGGAATTTCTCGAGATCGTCAATCCGTTCCTGAGATATGGGAGTTTGAAATTAAGGAACGGTTGAGAAACCATCAAAATTTTCGCTGGTCTGATACTCGAAACCAATAACTGGAATGGCCTAGGGGAAAAGTACACACACCACTGTAATCGGGCGTGTTTCTACTTTCAGATGCAACAGGAATTTCTCGAGATCGTCAATCCGTTCGCGAGATATGGGAGTTTGAAATTAAGGAATGGTTGAGAAACCATCAAAATTTTCGCAAGTCTGATTCCCGAAACAAAGAACTACAAAGGCCTAGGGGAAAAATACACATGCCGTTGTAGTCGTGCGGGTTTCTAGTTTCAGATGCAACAGGAATTTCTCGAGTTCGTGAATCCGTTCGCGAGATATGGTGGTTCGATGTTAAGGAATGGTTGAGAAACCATCAAAATTTTCGCTTGTCTGATACTCAAAACCAATAACTGGAATGGCCTAGCGGAAAAGTACACACACCACTGTAATCGGGCGTGTTTCTACTTTCAGATGCAACAGGAATTTCTCGAGATCGTCAATCCGTTCCTGAGATATGGGAGTTTGAAATTAAGGAACGGTTGAGAAACCATCAAAATTTTCGCAACTCTGATACTCGAAACCAATAACTACTATAGCCTAGGGATAAAATACACATACCGCTGTAATCGGGCGAGCTTCTACTTTCAGATGCAACAGGAATTTCTCGAGTTCGTCAATCCGTTCGCGAGATATGGGAGTTTGAAGTTAAGGAATGGTTGAGAAACCATCAAAATTTTCGCTGGTCTGATACTCGAAACCAATAACTGGAATGGCCTAGGGGAAAAGTACACACACCACTGTAATCGGGCGTGTTTCTACTTTCAGATGCAACAGGAATTTCTCGAGATCGTCAATCCGTTCGCGAGATATGGGAGTTTGAAATTAAGGAATGGTTGAGAAACCATCAAAATTTTCGCAAGTCTGATTCCCGAAACAAAGAACTACAAAGGCCTAGGGGAAAAATACACATGCCGTTGTAGTCGTGCGGGTTTCTAGTTTCAGATGCAACAGGAATTTCTCGAGTTCGTGAATCCGTTCGCGAGATATGGGAGTTTGAAGTTAAGGGATGGTTGAGAAACAATCAAAATTTTCGCTGGTCTGATACTCGAAACCAATAACTGGAATGGCCTAGGGGAAAAGTACACACACCACTGTAATCGGGCGTGTTTCTACTTTCAGATGCAACAGGAATTTCTCGAGTTCGTCAATCCGTTCGCGAGATATGGGACTTTGAAGTTAAGGAATGGTTGAGAAACCATCAAAAATTTCGCTGGTCTGATACTCGAAACCAATAACTGGAATGGCCTAGGGGAAAAGTACACTTACCGCTGTATTCGGGCGAGTTTCTACTTTCAGATGAGACAGGAATTTCTCGAGTTCGTCAATCCGTTCGCGAGATATGGGAGTTTGAAGTTAAGGAACGCTTGAGCAACCATCAAAATTTTCGCAAGTCTGATACTCGAAACCAATAACTACAAAGGCCTAGGGGAGAAATACACATGCAGTTGTTATCGTGCGAGTTTCTACTTTCGGATGCAACAGGAATTTCTCGAGTTCGTGAATCCGTTCGCGAGATATGGGAGTTTGAAGTTAAGGGATGGTTGAGAAACAATCAAAATTTTCGCTGGTCTGATACTCGAAACCAATAACTACAAAGGCCTAGGGGAGAAATACGCATGCAGTTGTAATCGTGCGAGTTTCTACTTTCGGATGCAACAGGAATTTCTCGAGTTCGTGAATCCGTTCGCGAGATATGGGAGTTTGAAGTTAAGGAATGGTTGAGAAACCATCAAAATTTTCGCTGGTCTGATACTCGAAACCAATAACTGTAATGGCCTAGGGGAAAAGTACACACACCACTGTAATCGGGCGTGTTTCTACTTTCAGATGCAAAAGGAATTTCTCGAGTTCGTCAATCCGTTCGCGAGATATGGGACTTTGAAGTTAAGGAATGGTTGAGAAACCATCAAAATTTTCGCTGGTCTGATACTCGAAACCAATAACTGGAATGGCCTAGGGGAAAAGTACACACACCACTGTAATCGGGCGTGTTTCTACTTTCAGATGCAACAGGAATTTCTCGAGTTCGTCAATCCGTTCGCGAGATATGGGACTTTGAAGTTAAGGAATGGTTGAGAAACCATCAAAAATTTCGCTGGTCTGATACTCGAAACCAATAACTGGAATGGCCTAGGGGAAAAGTACACTTACCGCTGTATTCGGGCGAGTTTCTACTTTCAGATGAGACAGGAATTTCTCGAGTTCGTCAATCCGTTCGCGAGATATGGGAGTTTGAAGTTAAGGAACGCTTGAGCAACCATCAAAATTTTCGCAAGTCTGATACTCGAAACCAATAACTACAAAGGCCTAGGGGAGAAATACACATGCAGTTGTTATCGTGCGAGTTTCTACTTTCGGATGCAACAGGAATTTCTCGAGTTCGTGAATCCGTTCGCGAGATATGGGAGTTTGAAGTTAAGGGATGGTTGAGAAACAATCAAAATTTTCGCTGGTCTGATACTCGAAACCAATAACTACAAAGGCCTAGGGGAGAAATACACATGCAGTTGTAATCGTGCGAGTTTCTACTTTCGGATGCAACAGGAATTTCTCGAGTTCGTGAATCCGTTCGCGAGATATGGGAGTTTGAAGTTAAGGAATGGTTGAGAAACCATCAAAATTTTCGCTGGTCTGATACTCGAAACCAATAACTGTAATGGCCTAGGGGAAAAGTACACACACCACTGTAATCGGGCGTGTTTCTACTTTCAGATGCAAAAGGAATTTCTCGAGATCGTCAATCCGGTCCTGAGATATGGGAGTTTGAAATTAAGGAACGGTTGAGAAACCATCAAAATTTTCGCAACTCTGATACTCGAAACCAATAACTACTATAGCCTAGGGATAAAATACACATACCGCTGTAATCGGGCGAGCTTCTACTTTCAGATGCAACAGGAATTTCTCGAGTTCGTCAATCCGTTCGCGAGATATGGGAGTTTGAAGTTAAGGCATGGTTGAGAAACCATCAAAATTTTCGCTGGTCTGATACTCGAAACCAATAACTGGAATGGCCTAGGAGAAAAGTACACACACCACTGTAATCGGGCGTGTTTCTACTTTCAGATGCAACAGGAATTTCTCGAGATCGTCAATCCGTTCGCGAGATATGGGAGTTTGAAATTAAGGAATGGTTGAGAAACCATCAAAATTTTCGCAAGTCTGATTCCCGAAACAAAGAACTACAAAGGCCTAGGGGAAAAATACACATGCAGTTGTTATCGTGCGAGTTTCTACTTTCGGATGCAACTGGAATTTCTCGAGTTCGTGAATCCGTTCGCGAGATATGGGAGTTTGAAGTTAAGGGATGGTTGAGAAACAATCAAAATTTTCGCTGGTCTGATACTCGAAACCAATAACTGGATTGGCCTAGGGGAAAAGTAAACAACACCAATGTAATCGGGCGTGTTTCTACTTTCAGATGCAACAGGAATTTCTCGAGATCGTCAATCCGTTCGCGAGATATGGGAGTTTGAAGTTAAGGAATGGTTGAGAAACCATCAAAAATTTCGCTGGTCTGATACTCGAAACCTATAACTGGAATGGCCTAGGGGAAAAGTACACGTACCGCTGTATTCGGGCGAGTTTCTACTTTCAGATGAGACAGGATTTTCTCGAGTTCGTCAATCCGTTCGCGAGATATGGGAGTTTGAAGTTAAGGAACGCTTGAGCAACCATCAAAATTTTCGCAAGTCTGATACTCGAAACCAATAACTACAAAGGCCTAGGGGAGAAATACACATGCAGTTGTAATCGTGCGAGTTTCTACTTTCGGATGCAACAGGAATTTCTCGAGTTCGTGAATCCGTTCGCGAGATATGGGAGTTTGAAGTTAAGGAATGGTTGAGAAACCATCAAAATTTTCGCTGGTATGATACTCGAAACCAATAACTGGAATGGCCTAGGGGAAAAGTACACACACCACTGTAATCGGGCGTGTTTCTACTTTCAGATGCAACAGGAATTTCTCGAGATCGTCAATCCGTTCGCGAGATATTGGAGTTTGAAATTAAGGAATGGTTGAGAAACCATCAAAATTTTCGCAAGTCTGATTCCCGAAACAAAGAACTACAAAGGCCTAGGGGAAAAATACACATGCCGTTGTAGTCGTGCGGGTTTCTAGTTTCAGATGCAACAGGAATTTCTCGAGTTCGTGAATCCGTTCGCGAGATATGGTGGTTCGATGTTAAGGAATGGTTGAGAAACCATCAAAAATTTCGCTGGTCTGATACTCGAAACCAATAACTGGAATGGCATAGGGGAAAAGTACACACACCATTGTAATCGGGCGAGTTTCTACTTTCAGATGCAACAGGAATTTCTCGAGTTCGTCAAACCGTTCGCGAGATATGAGAGTTTGAAGTTAAGGAATGGTTGAGAAACCATCAAAATTTTCGCTGGTCTGATACTCGAAACCAATAACTGTAATGGCCTAGGGGAAAAGTTCACACACCACTGTAATCGGGCGTGTTTCTACTTTCAGATGCAACAGGAATTTCTCGAGATCGTCAATCCGTTCCTGAGATATGGGAGTTTGAAGTTAAGGAATGGTTGAGAAACCATCAAAATTTTCGCAAGTCTGATTCCCGAAACAAAGAACTACAAAGGCCTTGGGGAAAAATACACATGCCGTTGTAGTCGTGCGAGTTTCTAGTTTCAGATGCAACAGGAATTTCTCGAGTTCGTCAATCCGTTCGCGAGATATGGGACTTTGAAGTTAAGGAATGGTTGAGAAACCATCAAAAATTTCGCTGGTCTGATACTCGAAACCAATAACTGGAATGGCCTAGGGGAAAAGTACACACACCATTGTAATCGAGCGATTTTCTACTTTCAGATGAGACAGGAATTTCTCGAGTTCGTCAATCCGTTCGCGAGATATGGGAGTTTGAAGTTAAGGAATGGTTGAGAAACCATCAAAATTTTCGCTGGTCTGATACTCGAAACCAATAACTGGAATGGCCTAGGGGAAAAGTACACACACCACTGCAATCAGGCGTGTTTCTACTTTCAGATGCAACAGGAATTTCTCGAGTTCGTAAATCCGTTCGCGAGATATGGGAGTTTGAAGTTAAGGAACGCTTGAGCAACCATCAAAATTTTCGCAAGTCTGATACTCGAAACCAATAACTACAAAGGCCTAGGGGAGAAATACACATGCAGTTGTAATCGTGCGAGTTTCTACTTTCGGGTGCAACAGGAATTTCTCGAGTTCGTGAATCCGTTCGCGAGATATGGGAGTTTGAAGTTAAGGAATGGTTGAGAAACCATCAAAATTTTCGCTGGTCTGATACTCGAAACCAATAACTGGAATGGCCTAGGGGAAAAGTACACACACCACTGTAATCAGGCGTGTTTCTACTTTCAGATGCAACAGGAATTTCTCGAGATCGTCAATCCGTTCGCGAGATATGGGCGTTTGAAATTAAGGGATGCTTGAGAAACCATCAAAATTTTCGCAACTCTGATACTCGAAACCATTAACTACTATGGCCTAGGGCAAAAATACACACACCGCTGTAATCGGGCGAGTTTCTTCTTTCAGATGCAACAAGAATTTCTCGAGTTCGTCAATCCGTTCGCGAGATATGGGAGTTTGAAGTTAAGGAATGGTTGAGAAACCATCAAAATTCACGCAAGTCTGATACCCGAAACCAATATCTACTATGGCCTAGGGCAAAAGTACACACACCGCTGTAATCGGGCGAGTTTCTGCTTTCAGATGCAACAAGAATTTCTCGAGTTCGTCAGTTCGTTCGCGAGATATGGGAGTTTGAAGTTAAGGAATGGTTGAGAAACCATCAAAATTTTCGCTGGTCTGATACTCGAAACCAATAACTGGAATGGCCTAGGGGAAAAGTACACACACCACTGTAATCAGGCGTGTTTCTACTTTCAGATGCAACAGGAATTTCTCGAGTTCGTAAATCCGTTCGCGAGATATGGGAGTTTGAAGTTAAGGAACGCTTGAGCAACCATCAAAATTTTCGCAAGTCTGATACTCGAAACCAATAACTACAAAGGCCTAGGGGAGAAATACACATGCAGTTGTTATCGTGCGAGTTTCTACTTTCGGATGCAACAGGAATTTCTCGAGTTCGTCAATCCGTTCGCGAGATATGGGAGTTTGAAGTTAAGGAATGGTTGAGAAACCATCAAAATTTTCGCTGGTCTGATACTCGAAACCAATAACTGGAATGGCCTAGGGGAAAAGTACACACACCACTGTAATCGGGCGTGTTTCTACTTTCAGATGCAACAGGAATTTCTCGAGATCGTCAATCCGTTCGCGAGATATGGGAGTTTGAAATTAAGGAATGGTTGAGAAACCATCAAAATTTTCGCAAGTCTGATTCCCGAAACAAAGAACTACAAAGGCCTAGGGGAAAAATACACATGCCGTTGTAGTCGTGCGGGTTTCTAGTTTCAGATGCAACAGGAATTTCTCGAGTTCGTGAATCCGTTCGCGAGATATGGTGGTTCGATGTTAAGGAATGGTTGAGAAACCATCAAAATTTTCGCTGGTCTGATACTCGAAACCAATAACTGGAATGGCCTAGGGGAAAAGTACACACACCACTGTAATCGGGCGTGTTTCTACTTTCAGATGCAACAGGAATTTCTCGAGTTCGTCAATCCGTTCGCGAGATATGGGACTTTGAAGTTAAGGAATGGTTGAGAAACCATCAAAAATTTCGCTGGTCTGATACTCGAAACCAATAACTGGAATGGCCTAGGGGAAAAGTACACTTACCGCTGTATTCGGGCGAGTTTCTACTTTCAGATGAGACAGAAATTTCTCGAGTTCGTCAATCCGTTCGCGAGATATGGGAGTTTGAAGTTAAGGAACGCTTGAGCAACCATCAAAATTTTCGCAAGTCTGATACTCGAAACCAATAACTACAAAGGCCTAGGGGAGAAATACACATGCAGTTGTTATCGTGCGAGTTTCTACTTTCGGATGCAACAGGAATTTCTCGAGTTCGTGAATCCGTTCGCGAGATATGGGAGTTTGAAGTTAAGGGATGGTTGAGAAACAATCAAAATTTTCGCTGGTCTGATACTCGAAACCAATAACTACAAAGGCCTAGGGGAGAAATACACATGCAGTTGTAATCGTGCGAGTTTCTACTTTCGGATGCAACAGGAATTTCTCGAGTTCGTGAATCCGTTCGCGAGATATGGGAGTTTGAAGTTAAGGAATGGTTGAGAAACCATCAAAATTTTCGCTGGTCTGATACTCGAAACCAATAACTGTAATGGCCTAGGGGAAAAGTACACACACCACTGTAATCGGGCGTGTTTCTACTTTCAGATGCAAAAGGAATTTCTCGAGATCGTCAATCCGGTCCTGAGATATGGGAGTTTGAAATTAAGGAACGGTTGAGAAACCATCAAAATTTTCGCAACTCTGATACTCGAAACCAATAACTACTATAGCCTAGGGATAAAATACACATACCGCTGTAATCGGGCGAGCTTCTACTTTCAGATGCAACAGGAATTTCTCGAGTTCGTCAATCCGTTCGCGAGATATGGGAGTTTGAAGTTAAGGCATGGTTGAGAAACCATCAAAATTTTCGCTGGTCTGATACTCGAAACCAATAACTGGAATGGCCTAGGAGAAAAGTACACACACCACTGTAATCGGGCGTGTTTCTACTTTCAGATGCAACAGGAATTTCTCGAGATCGTCAATCCGTTCGCGAGATATGGGAGTTTGAAATTAAGGAATGGTTGAGAAACCATCAAAATTTTCGCAAGTCTGACTCCCGAAACAAAGAACTACAAAGGCCTAGGGGAAAAATACACATACCGTTGTATTCGTGCGAGCTTCTACTTTCAGATGCAACAGGAATTTCTCGAGTTCGTCAATCCGTTCGCGAGATATGGGAGTTTGAAGTTAAGGAATGGTTGAGAAACCATCAAAATTTTCGCTGGTCTGATACTCGAAACCAATAACTGGAATGGCCAAGGGGAAAAGTACACACACCACTGTAATCGGGCGTGTTTCTACTTTGAGATGCAACAGGAATTTCTCGAGATCGTCAATCCGTTCGCCAGATATGGGAGTTAGAGGTGAAGGAATGGTTGAGAAACCATCAAAATTTTCGCAACTCTGATACTCGAAACCAATAACTACTATAGCCTAGGGATAAAATACACATACCGCTGTAATCGGGCGAGCTTCTACTTTCAGATGCAACAGGAATTTCTCGAGTTCGTCAATCCGTTCGCGAGATATGGGAGTTTGAAGTTAAGGAATGGTTGAGAAACCATCAAAATTTTCGCTGGTCTGATACTCGAAACCAATAACTGGAATGGCCTAGGGGAAAAGTACACACACCACTGTAATCGGGCGTGTTTCTACTTTCAGATGCAACAGGAATTTCTCGAGATCGTCAATCCGTTCGCGAGATATGGGAGTTTGAAATTAAGGAATGGTTGAGAAACCATCAAAATTTTCGCAAGTCTGATTCCCGAAACAAAGAACTACAAAGGCCTAGGGGAAAAATACACATGCCGTTGTAGTCGTGCGGGTTTCTAGTTTCAGATGCAACAGGAATTTCTCGAGTTCGTGAATCCGTTCGCGAGATATGGTGGTTCGATGTTAAGGAATGGTTGAGAAACCATCAAAATTTTCGCTGGTCTGATACTCGAAACCAATAACTGGAATGGCCTAGGGGAAAAGTACACACACCACTGTAATCGGGCGTGTTTCTACTTTCAGATGCAACAGGAATTTCTCGAGTTCGTCAATCCGTTCGCGAGATATGGGACTTTGAAGTTAAGGAATGGTTGAGAAACCATCAAAAATTTCGCTGGTCTGATACTCGAAACCAATAACTGGAATGGCCTAGGGGAAAAGTACACTTACCGCTGTATTCGGGCGAGTTTCTACTTTCAGATGAGACAGGAATTTCTCGAGTTCGTCAATCCGTTCGCGAGATATGGGAGTTTGAAGTTAAGGAACGCTTGAGCAACCATCAAAATTTTCGCAAGTCTGATACTCGAAACCAATAACTACAAAGGCCTAGGGGAGAAATACACATGCAGTTGTTATCGTGCGAGTTTCTACTTTCGGATGCAACAGGAATTTCTCGAGTTCGTGAATCCGTTCGCGAGATATGGGAGTTTGAAGTTAAGGGATGGTTGAGAAACAATCAAAATTTTCGCTGGTCTGATACTCGAAACCAATAACTACAAAGGCCTAGGGGAGAAATACACATGCAGTTGTAATCGTGCGAGTTTCTACTTTCGGATGCAACAGGAATTTCTCGAGTTCGTGAATCCGTTCGCGAGATATGGGAGTTTGAAGTTAAGGGATGGTTGAGAAACAATCAAAATTTTCGCTGGTCTGATACTCGAAACCAATAACTACAAAGGCCTAGGGGAGAAATACACATGCAGTTGTAATCGTGCGAGTTTCTACTTTCGGATGCAACAGGAATTTCTCGAGTTCGTGAATCCGTTCGCGAGATATGGGAGTTTGAAGTTAAGGAATGGTTGAGAAACCATCAAAATTTTCGCAACTCTGATTCTCGATACCAATAACTACTATGGCCTAGGACAAAAATGCACATACCTCTGTAATCGGGCGAGTTTCTACTTTCAGATGCAACAAGAATTTCTCGAGTTCGTCAATTCGTTCGCGAGATATGGGAGTTTGAAGTTAAGGAAATGTTGAGAAACCATCACAATTTTCGCTGGTCTGATACTCGAAACCAATAACTGGAGTGGCCTAGGGGAAAAGTACACACACCCTTGTAATCGGGCGAGTTTCTGCTTTCAGATGCAACAAGAATTTTTCGAGTTCGTCAGTGCGTTCGCGAGATATGGGAGATTGAAGTTAAGGAATGGTTGAGAAACCATCAAAATTTTCGCAAGTCTGATTCCCGAAACCAATAACTACAAAGGCTTAGGGGAAAAATACACATACCGTTGTAGTCGGGCGAGTTTCTACTTTCAGATGCAACAGGAATTTCTCGAGATCGTCAATCCGTTCCCGAGATATGGGAGTTTGAAATTAAGGAATGGTTGAGAAACCATCAAAATTTTCGCAAGTCTGATACTCGAAACCAATAACTACTTTGGCCTAGGAGAAAGGTACACACACCATTGTAATCGGGCGTGTTTCTACTTTCAGATGCAACTGGAATTTCTCGAGTTCGTCAATTCGTTCGCGAGATATGGGAGTTTGAAATTAAGGAATGGTTGAGAAACCATCAAAATTTTCGCAAGTCTGATACTCGAAACCAATAACTACTATGGCCTAGGGCAGAAATACACATGCCGTTGTAATCGTGCGAGTTTCTACTTTCAGATGCAACAGGATTTTCTCGAGTTCGTGAATCCGTTCGCGAGATATGGGAGTTCGAAGTTAAGGAATGGTTGAGAAACCATTAAAATTTTCGCAACCATGATACTCGAAACCAATAACTACTATGGCCTAGGGCAAAAATACAAATACCGCTGTCATCGGGCGAGTTTCTACTTTCAGATGCAACAGGAATTTCTGGAGTTCGTCAATCAGTTCGCGAGATGTGGGAGTTTGAAGTTAAGGAATGGTTGAGAAGCCATCAAAAATTTCCCTGGTCTGATACTCGAAACCAATAACTGGAATGGCCTAGGGGAAAAGTACACACACCATTGTAATCGGACGAGTTTCTACTTTCAGATGCAACAGGAATTTCTCGAACTCGTCAATGCGTTCGCGAGATATGGGACTTTGAAGTTAAGGAATGGTTGAGAAACCATCAAAATTTTTGCTGGTCTGATACTCGAAACCAATAACTGGAATGGCCTAGGGGAAAAGTAAACACACCATTGTAATGGGGCGAGTTTCTACTTTCCGATGCAACAGGAATTTCTGGAGTTCGTCAATTCGTTCGCGAGATATGGGAGTTTGAAGTTAAGGAATGATTGAGAAACCATCAAAAATTTCGCTATTCTGATACTCGAAACCAATAACTGGAATGGCCCAGGGGAAAAGTACACACACCATTGTAATCGGGCGAGTTTCTACTTTCAGATGCAACAGGAATTTCTCGAGTTCGTCAATCCGTTCGCGAGATATGGGAGTTTGAAATTAAGGAATGGTTGAGAAACCATCAAAATTTTCGCAACTCTGATTCTCGATACCAATAACTACTATGGCCTAGGACAAAAATGCACATACCTCTGTAATCGGGCGAGTTTCTACTTTCAGATGCAACAAGAATTTCTCGAGTTCGTCAATTCGTTCGCGAGATATGGGAGTTTGAAGTTAAGGAAATGTTGAGCAACCATCACAATTTTCGCTGGTCTGATACTCGAAACCAATAACTGGAGTGGCCTAGGGGAAAAGTACACACACCCTTGTAATCGGGCGAGTTTCTGCTTTCAGATGCAACAAGAATTTTTCGAGTTCGTCAGTGCGTTCGCGAGATATGGGAGATTGAAGTTAAGGAATGGTTGAGAAACCATCAAAATTTTCGCAAGTCTGATTCCCGAAACCAATAACTACAAAGGCTTAGGGGAAAAATACACATACCGTTGTAGTCGGGCGAGTTTCTACTTTCAGATGCAACAGGAATTTCTCGAGATCGTCAATCCGTTCCCGAGATATGGGAGTTTGAAATTAAGGAATGGTTGAGAAACCATCAAAATTTTCGCAAGTCTGATACTCGAAACCAATAACTACTATGGCCTAGGGGAAAAGTACACACACCATTGTAATCGGGCGTGTTTCTACTTTCAGATGCAACTGGAATTTCTCGAGTTCGTCAATTCGTTCGCGAGATATGGGAGTTTGAAATTAAGGAATGGTTGAGAAACCATCAAAATTTTCGCAAGTCTGATACTCGAAACCAATAACTACTATGGCCTAGGGCAGAAATACACATGCCGTTGTAATCGTGCGAGTTTCTACTTTCAGATGCAACAGGATTTTCTCGAGTTCGTGAATCCGTTCGCGAGATATGGGAGTTCGAAGTTAAGGAATGGTTGAGAAACCATCAAAATTTTCGCAACCATGATACTCGAAACCAATAACTACTATGGCCTAGGGCAAAAATACAAATACCGCTGTCATCGGGCGAGTTTCTACTTTCAGATGCAACAGGAATTTCTGGAGTTCGTCAATCAGTTCGCGAGATGTGGGAGTTTGAAGTTAAGGAATGGTTGAGAAGCCATCAAAAATTTCCCTGGTCTGATACTCGAAACCAATAACTGGAATGGCCTAGGGGAAAAGTACACACACCATTGTAATCGGACGAGTTTCTACTTTCAGATGCAACAGGAATTTCTCGAACTCGTCAATGCGTTCGCGAGATATGGGACTTTGAAGTTAAGGAATGGTTGAGAAACCATCAAAATTTTCGCTGGTCTGATACTCGAAACCAATAACTGTAATGGCCTAGGGGAAAAGTACACACACCACTGTAATCGGGCGTGTTTCTACTTTCAGATGCAACAGGAATTTCTCGAGATCGTCAATCCGTTCCTGAGATATGGGAGTTTGAAGTTAAGGAATGGTTGAGAAACCTTCAAAATTTTCGCTAGTCTGATACTCGAAACCAATAACTGGAATGGCGTAGGGGAAAAGTACACACAGCAATGTAATCGGGCGTGTTTCTACTTTCAGATGCAACAGGAATTTGTCGAGATCGTCAATCCGTTCGCCAGATATAGGAGTTAGAAGTGGAGGAATAGTTGAGAAACCATCAAAATTTTCGCAAGTCTGATTCCCGAAACCATTAACTACAAAGGCCTAGGGGAGAAATACACATGCAGTTGTTATCGTGCGAGTTTCTACTTTCGGATGCAACAGGAATTTCTCGAGTTCGTGAATCCGTTCGCGAGATATGGGAGTTTGAAGTTAAGGGATGGTTGGGAAACAATCAAAATTTTCGCTGGTCTGATACTCGAAACCAATAACTGGATTGGCCTAGGGGAGAAATACACATGCAGTTGTTATCGTGCGAGTTTCTACTTTCGGATGCAACAGGAATTTCTCGAGTTCGTGAATCCGTTCGCGAGATATGGGAGTTTGAAGTTAATGGATGGTTGAGAAACAATCAAAATTTTCGCTGGTCTGATACTCGAAACCAATAACTGGATTGGCCTAGGGGAAAAGTACACACACCACTGTAATCGGGCGTGTTTCTACTTTCAGATGCAACAGGAATTTCTCGAGATCGTCAATCCGTTCGCGAGATATGGGAGTTTGAAATTAAGGAATGGTTGAGAAACCATCAAAATTTTCGCAACTCTGTTACTCGAAACCAATAACTACTCTGGCCTAGGGCAAAAATGCTCGTGCCGTTGTAGTCGTGCGAGTTTCTAGTTTCAGATGCAACAGGAATTTCTCGAGTTCGTGAATCCGTTCGCGAGATATGGTAGTTCGAAGTTAAGGAATGGTTGAGAAACCATCAAAAATTTCGCTTGTCTGATACTCGAAACCAATAACTGGAATGGCCTAGCGGAAAAGTACACACACCATTGTAATCGGGCGCGTTTCTACTTTCAGTTGCAACAGGAATTTCTCGAGTTCGTCAAACCGTTCGCGAGATATGGGAGTTTGAAGTTAAGGAATGGTTGAGAAACCATCAAAAATTTCGCTGGTCTGATACTCGAAACCTATAACTGGAATGGCCTAGGGGAAAAGTACACTTACCGCTGTATTCGGGCGAGTTTCTACTTTCAGATGAGACAGGAATTTCTCGAGTTCGTCAATCCGTTCGCGAGATATGGGAGTTTGAAGTTAAGGAACGCTTGAGCAACCATCAAAATTTTCGCAAGTCTGATACTCGAAACCAATAACTACAAAGGCCTAGGGGAGAAATACACATGCAGTTGTAATCGTGCGAGTTTCTACTTTCGGGTGCAACAGGAATTTCTCGAGTTCGTGAATCCGTTCGCGAGATATGGGAGTTTGAAGTTAAGGAATGGTTGAGAAACCATCAAAATTTTCGCTGGTCTGATACTCGAAACCAATAACTGTAATGGCCTAGGGGAAAAGTACACACACCACTGTAATCGGGCGTGTTTCTACTTTCAGATGCAACAGGAATTTCTCGAGATCGTCAATCCGTTCCTGAGATATGGGAGTTTGAAGTTAAGGAATGGTTGAGAAACCATCAAAATTTTCGCAAGTCTGATTCCCGAAACAAAGAACTACAAAGGCCTAGGGGAAAAATACACATGCCGTGGTAGTCGTGCGAGTTTCTACTTTCAGATGAGACAGGAATTTCTCGAGTTCGTCAATCCGTTCGCGAGATATGGGAGTTTGAAGTTAAGGAATGGTTGAGAAACCATCAAAATTTTCGCTGGTCTGATACTCGAAACCAATAACTGGAATGGCCTAGGGGAAAAGTACACACACCACTGCAATCAGGCGTGTTTCTACTTTCAGATGCAACAGGAATTTCTCGAGTTCGTAAATCCGTTCGCGAGATATGGGAGTTTGAAGTTAAGGAACGCTTGAGCAACCATCAAAATTTTCGCAAGTCTGATACTCGAAACCAATAACTACAAAGGCCTAGGGGAGAAATACACATGCAGTTGTAATCGTGCGAGTTTCTACTTTCGGGTGCAACAGGAATTTCTCGAGTTCGTGAATCCGTTCGCGAGATATGGGAGTTTGAAGTTAAGGAATGGTTGAGAAACCATCAAAATTTTCGCTGGTCTGATACTCGAAACCAATAACTGGAATGGCCTAGGGGAAAAGTACACACACCACTGTAATCAGGCGTGTTTCTACTTTCAGATGCAACAGGAATTTCTCGAGATCGTCAATACGTTCGCGAGATATGGGCGTTTGAAATTAAGGGATGCTTGAGAAACCATCAAAATTTTCGCAACTCTGATACTCGAAACCATTAACTACTATGGCCTAGGGCAAAAATACACACACCGCTGTAATCGGGCGAGTTTCTTCTTTCAGATGCAACAAGAATTTCTCGAGTTCGTCAATCCGTTCGCGAGATATGGGAGTTTGAAGTTAAGGAATGGTTGAGAAACCATCAAAATTCACGCAAGTCTGATACCCGAAACCAATAACTACTATGGCCTAGGGCAAAAGTACACACACCGCTGTAATCGGGCGAGTTTCTGCTTTCAGATGCAACAAGAATTTCTCGAGTTCGTCAGTTCGTTCGCGAGATATGGGAGTTTGAAGTTAAGGAATGGTTGAGAAACCATCAAAATTTTCGCTGGTCTGATACTCGAAACCAATAACTGGAATAGCCTAGGGGAAAAGTACACACACCACTGTAATCAGGCGTGTTTCTACTTTCAGATGCAACAGGAATTTCTCGAGTTCGTAAATCCGTTCGCGAGATATGGGAGTTTGAAGTTAAGGAACGCTTGAGCAACCATCAAAGTTTTCGCAAGTCTGATACTCGAAACCAATAACTGGAATGGCCTAGGGGAAAAGTACACACACCATTGTAATGGGTCGAGTTTCTACTTTCCGATGCTACAGGAATTTCTCGAGCTCGTCAATTCGTTCGCGAGATATGGGAGTTTGAAATTAAGGAATGGTTGAGCAACCATCAAAATTCTCGCTAGTCTGATACACGAAACCAATAACTACAAAGGCCTAGGGGAAAAATACACATACCGTTGTATTCGTGCGAGCTTCTACTTTCAGATGCAACAGGAATTTCTCGAGTTCGTTAATCCGTTCGCGAGATATGGGAGTTTGAAGTTAAGGAATGGTTGAGAAACCATCAAAATTTTCGCTGGTCTGATACTCGAAACCAATAACTGGAATGGCCAAGGGGAAAAGTACACACACCACTGTAATCGGGCGTGTTTCTACTTTGAGATGCAACAGGAATTTCTCGAGATCGTCAATCCGTTCGCCAGATATGGGAGTTAGAGGTGAAGGAATGGTTGAGAAACCATCAAAATTTTCGCAAGTCTGATACTCGAAACCAATAACTACTATGGCCTAGGGGAAAAGAAAACACACCATTGTAATCGGGCGCGTTTCTACTTTCAGATGCAACAGGAATTTCTCGAGATCGTTAATCCGTTCCCGAGATATGGGAGTTTGAATTTAGGGAATGGTTGAGAAACCATCAAAATTTTCGCTGGTCTGATACTGGAAACCAATACCTACAAAGGCCTAGGGGAAAAACACACATGCCGTTGTAATCGTGCGAGTTTCTACTTTCAGATGCAACAGGAATTTCTCGAGTTCGTGAATCCGTTCGCGAGATATGGGAGTTCGAAGTTAAGGAATGGTTGAGAAACCATCAAAATTTTCGCAAGTCTGATAATCGAAACCAATAACTACTGTGGCCTAGGGGAAAAGTACTCTTGCCGCTGTATTCGGCCGTGTTTCTACTTTCAGATGCAACAGGAATTTCTCGAGTTCGTGAATCCGTTCGCGAGATATGGTAGTTCGAAGTTAAGGAATGGTTGAGAAACCATCAAAAATTTCGCTTGTCTGATACTCGAAACCAATAACTGGAATGGCCTAGCGGAAAAGTACACACACCATTGTAATCGGGCGAGTTTCTACTTTCAGTTGCAACAGGAATTTCTCGAGTTCGTCAATCCGGTCGCGAGATATGGGAGTTTGAAGTTAAGGAACGCTTGAGCAACCATCAAAATTTTCGCAAGTCTGATACTCGAAACCAATAACTACAAAGGCCTAGGGGAGAAATACACATGCAGTTGTAATCGTGCGAGTTTCTACTTTCGGGTGCAACAGGAATTTCTCGAGTTCGTGAATCCGTTCGCGAGATATGGGAGTTTGAAGTTAAGGAATGGTTGAGAAACCATCAAAATTTTCGCTGGTCTGATACTCGAAACCAATAACTGGAGTGGCCTAGGGGAAAAGTACACACACCCTTGTAATCGGGCGAGTTTCTGCTTTCAGATGCAACAAGAATTTTTCGAGTTCGTCAGTGCGTTCGCGAGATATGGGAGATTGAAGTTAAGGAATGGTTGAGAAACCATCAAAATTTTCGCAAGTCTGATTCCCGAAACCAATAACTACAAAGGCTTAGGGGAAAAATACACATACCGTTGTAGTCGGGCGAGTTTCTACTTTCAGATGCAACAGGAATTTCTCGAGATCGTCAATCCGTTCCCGAGATATGGGAGTTTGAAATTAAGGAATGGTTGAGAAACCATCAAAATTTTCGCAAGTCTGATACTCGAAACCAATAACTACTATGGCCTAGGGGAAAAGTACACACACCATTGTAATCGGGCGTGTTTCTACTTTCAGATGCAACTGGAATTTCTCGAGTTCGTCAATTCGTTCGCGAGATATGGGAGTTTGAAATTAAGGAATGGTTGAGAAACCATCAAAATTTTCGCAAGTCTGATACTCGAAACCAATAACTACTATGGCCTAGGGCAGAAATACACATGCCGTTGTAATCGTGCGAGTTTCTACTTTCAGATGCAACAGGATTTTCTCGAGTTCGTGAATCCGTTCGCGAGATATGGGAGTTCGAAGTTAAGGAATGGTTGAGAAACCATCAAAATTTTCGCAACCATGATACTCGAAACCAATAACTACTATGGCCTAGGGCAAAAATACAAATACCGCTGTCATCGGGCGAGTTTCTACTTTCAGATGCAACAGGAATTTCTGGAGTTCGTCAATCAGTTCGCGAGATGTGGGAGTTTGAAGTTAAGGAATGGTTGAGAAGCCATCAAAAATTTCCCTGGTCTGATACTCGAAACCAATAACTGGAATGGCCTAGGGGAAAAGTACACACACCATTGTAATCGGACGAGTTTCTACTTTCAGATGCAACAGGAATTTCTCGAACTCGTCAATGCGTTCGCGAGATATGGGACTTTGAAGTTAAGGAATGGTTGAGAAACCATCAAAATTTTCGCTGGTCTGATACTCGAAACCAATAACTGTAATGGCCTAGGGGAAAAGTACACACACCACTGTAATCGGGCGTGTTTCTACTTTCAGATGCAACAGGAATTTCTCGAGATCGTCAATCCGTTCCTGAGATATGGGAGTTTGAAGTTAAGGAATGGTTGAGAAACCTTCAAAATTTTCGCTAGTCTGATACTCGAAACCAATAACTGGAATGGCGTAGGGGAAAAGTACACACAGCAATGTAATCGGGCGTGTTTCTACTTTCAGATGCAACAGGAATTTGTCGAGATCGTCAATCCGTTCGCCAGATATAGGAGTTAGAAGTGGAGGAATAGTTGAGAAACCATCAAAATTTTCGCAAGTCTGATTCCCGAAACCATTAACTACAAAGGCCTAGGGGAGAAATACACATGCAGTTGTTATCGTGCGAGTTTCTACTTTCGGATGCAACAGGAATTTCTCGAGTTCGTGAATCCGTTCGCGAGATATGGGAGTTTGAAGTTAAGGGATGGTTGAGAAACAATCAAAATTTTCGCTGGTCTGATACTCGAAACCAATAACTGGATTGGCCTAGGGGAGAAATACACATGCAGTTGTTATCGTGCGAGTTTCTACTTTCGGATGCAACAGGAATTTCTCGAGTTCGTGAATCCGTTCGCGAGATATGGGAGTTTGAAGTTAATGGATGGTTGAGAAACAATCAAAATTTTCGCTGGTCTGATACTCGAAACCAATAACTGGATTGGCCTAGGGGAAAAGTACACACACCACTGTAATCGGGCGTGTTTCTACTTTCAGATGCAACAGGAATTTCTCGAGATCTTCAATCCGTTCGCGAGATATGGGAGTTTGAAATTAAGGAATGGTTGAGAAACCATCAAAATTTTCGCAACTCTGTTACTCGAAACCAATAACTACTCTGGCCTAGGGCAAAAATGCTCGTGCCGTTGTAGTCGTGCGAGTTTCTAGTTTCAGATGCAACAGGAATTTCTCGAGTTCGTGAATCCGTTCGCGAGATATGGTAGTTCGAAGTTAAGGAATGGTTGAGAAACCATCAAAAATTTCGCTTGTCTGATACTCGAAACCAATAACTGGAATGGCCTAGCGGAAAAGTACACACACCATTGTAATCGGGCGCGTTTCTACTTTCAGTTGCAACAGGAATTTCTCGAGTTCGTCAAACCGTTCGCGAGATATGGGAGTTTGAAGTTAAGGAATGGTTGAGAAACCATCAAAAATTTCGCTGGTCTGATACTCGAAACCTATAACTGGAATGGCCTAGGGGAAAAGTACACTTACCGCTGTATTCGGGCGAGTTTCTACTTTCAGATGAGACAGGAATTTCTCGAGTTCGTCAATCCGTTCGCGAGATATGGGAGTTTGAAGTTAAGGAACGCTTGAGCAACCATCAAAATTTTCGCAAGTCTGATACTCGAAACCAATAACTACAAAGGCCTAGGGGAGAAATACACATGCAGTTGTAATCGTGCGAGTTTCTACTTTCGGGTGCAACAGGAATTTCTCGAGTTCGTGAATCCGTTCGCGAGATATGGGAGTTTGAAGTTAAGGAATGGTTGAGAAACCATCAAAATTTTCGCTGGTCTGATACTCGAAACCAATAACTGTAATGGCCTAGGGGAAAAGTACACACACCACTGTAATCGGGCGTGTTTCTACTTTCAGATGCAACAGGAATTTCTCGAGATCGTCAATCCGTTCCTGAGATATGGGAGTTTGAAGTTAAGGAATGGTTGAGAAACCATCAAAATTTTCGCAAGTCTGATTCCCGAAACAAAGAACTACAAAGGCCTAGGGGAAAAATACACATGCCGTGGTAGTCGTGCGAGTTTCTACTTTCAGATGAGACAGGAATTTCTCGAGTTCGTCAATCCGTTCGCGAGATATGGGAGTTTGAAGTTAAGGAATGGTTGAGAAACCATCAAAATTTTCGCTGGTCTGATACTCGAAACCAATAACTGGAATGGCCTAGGGGAAAAGTACACACACCACTGCAATCAGGCGTGTTTCTACTTTCAGATGCAACAGGAATTTCTCGAGTTCGTAAATCCGTTCGCGAGATATGGGAGTTTGAAGTTAAGGAACGCTTGAGCAACCATCAAAATTTTCGCAAGTCTGATACTCGAAACCAATAACTACAAAGGCCTAGGGGAGAAATACACATGCAGTTGTAATCGTGCGAGTTTCTACTTTCGGGTGCAACAGGAATTTCTCGAGTTCGTGAATCCGTTCGCGAGATATGGGAGTTTGAAGTTAAGGAATGGTTGAGAAACCATCAAAATTTTCGCTGGTCTGATACTCGAAACCAATAACTGGAATGGCCTAGGGGAAAAGTACACACACCACTGTAATCAGGCGTGTTTCTACTTTCAGATGCAACAGGAATTTCTCGAGATCGTCAATACGTTCGCGAGATATGGGCGTTTGAAATTAAGGGATGCTTGAGAAACCATCAAAATTTTCGCAACTCTGATACTCGAAACCATTAACTACTATGGCCTAGGGCAAAAATACACACACCGCTGTAATCGGGCGAGTTTCTTCTTTCAGATGCAACAAGAATTTCTCGAGTTCGTCAATCCGTTCGCGAGATATGGGAGTTTGAAGTTAAGGAATGGTTGAGAAACCATCAAAATTCACGCAAGTCTGATACCCGAAACCAATAACTACTATGGCCTAGGGCAAAAGTACACACACCGCTGTAATCGGGCGAGTTTCTGCTTTCAGATGCAACAAGAATTTCTCGAGTTCGTCAGTTCGTTCGCGAGATATGGGAGTTTGAAGTTAAGGAATGGTTGAGAAACCATCAAAATTTTCGCTGGTCTGATACTCGAAACCAATAACTGGAATGGCCTAGGGGAAAAGTACACACACCACTGTAATCAGGCGTGTTTCTACTTTCAGATGCAACAGGAATTTCTCGAGTTCGTAAATCCGTTCGCGAGATATGGGAGTTTGAAGTTAAGGAACGCTTGAGCAACCATCAAAGTTTTCGCAAGTCTGATACTCGAAACCAATAACTGGAATGGCCTAGGGGAAAAGTACACACACCATTGTAATGGGTCGAGTTTCTACTTTCCGATGCTACAGGAATTTCTCGAGCTCGTCAATTCGTTCGCGAGATATGGGAGTTTGAAATTAAGGAATGGTTGAGCAACCATCAAAATTCTCGCTAGTCTGATACACGAAACCAATAACTACAAAGGCCTAGGGGAAAAATACACATACCGTTGTATTCGTGCGAGCTTCTACTTTCAGATGCAACAGGAATTTCTCGAGTTCGTTAATCCGTTCGCGAGATATGGGAGTTTGAAGTTAAGGAATGGTTGAGAAACCATCAAAATTTTCGCTGGTCTGATACTCGAAACCAATAACTGGAATGGCCAAGGGGAAAAGTACACACACCACTGTAATCGGGCGTGTTTCTACTTTGAGATGCAACAGGAATTTCTCGAGATCGTCAATCCGTTCGCCAGATATGGGAGTTAGAGGTGAAGGAATGGTTGAGAAACCATCAAAATTTTCGCAAGTCTGATACTCGAAACCAATAACTACTATGGCCTAGGGGAAAAGAAAACACACCATTGTAATCGGGCGCGTTTCTACTTTCAGATGCAACAGGAATTTCTCGAGATCGTTAATCCGTTCCCGAGATATGGGAGTTTGAATTTAGGGAATGGTTGAGAAACCATCAAAATTTTCGCTGGTCTGATACTGGAAACCAATACCTACAAAGGCCTAGGGGAAAAACACACATGCCGTTGTAATCGTGCGAGTTTCTACTTTCAGATGCAACAGGAATTTCTCGAGTTCGTGAATCCGTTCGCGAGATATGGGAGTTCGAAGTTAAGGAATGGTTGAGAAACCATCAAAATTTTCGCAAGTCTGATAATCGAAACCAATAACTACTGTGGCCTAGGGGAAAAGTACTCTTACCGCTGTATTCGGCCGTGTTTCTACTTTCAGATGCAACAGGAATTTCTCGAGTTCGTGAATCCGTTCGCGAGATATGGTAGTTCGAAGTTAAGGAATGGTTGAGAAACCATCAAAAATTTCGCTTGTCTGATACTCGAAACCAATAACTGGAATGGCCTAGCGGAAAAGTACACACACCATTGTAATCGGGCGAGTTTCTACTTTCAGTTGCAACAGGAATTTCTCGAGTTCGTCAATCCGTTCGCGAGATATGGGAGTTTGAAGTTAAGGAACGCTTGAGCAACCATCAAAATTTTCGCAAGTCTGATACTCGAAACCAATAACTACAAAGGCCTAGGGGAGAAATACACATGCAGTTGTAATCGTGCGAGTTTCTACTTTCGGGTGCAACAGGAATTTCTCGAGTTCGTGAATCCGTTCGCGAGATATGGGAGTTTGAAGTTAAGGAATGGTTGAGAAACCATCAAAATTTTCGCTGGTCTGATACTCGAAACCAATAACTGGAATGGCCTAGGGGAAAAGTACACACACCACTGTAATCAGGCGTATTTCTACTTTCAAATGCAACAGGAATTTCTCGAGATCGTCAATACGTTCGCGAGATATGGGCGTTTGAAATTAAGGGATGCTTGAGAAACCATCAAAATTTTCGCAACTCTGATACTCGAAACCATTAACTACTATGGCCTAGGGCAAAAATACACACACCGCTGTAATCGGGCGAGTTTCTTCTTTCAGATGCAACAAGAATTTCTCGAGTTCGTCAATCCGTTCGCGAGATATGGGAGTTTGAAGTTAAGGAATGGTTGAGAAACCATCAAAATTCACGCAAGTCTGATACCCGAAACCAATAACTACTATGGCCTAGGGCAAAAGTACACACACCGCTGTAATCGGGCGAGTTTCTGCTTTCAGATGCAACAAGAATTTCTCGAGTTCGTCAGTTCGTTCGCGAGATATGGGAGTTTGAAGTTAAGGAATGGTTGAGAAACCATCAAAATTTTCGCTGGTCTGATACTCGAAACCAATAACTGGAATGGCCTAGGGGAAAAGTACACACACCACTGTAATCAGGCGTGTTTCTACTTTCAGATGCAACAGGAATTTCTCGAGTTCGTAAATCCGTTCGCGAGGTATGGGAGTTTGAAGTTAAGGAACGCTTGAGCAACCATCAAAGTTTTCGCAAGTCTGATACTCGAAACCAATAACTGGAATGGCCTAGGGGAAAAGTACACACACCATTGTAATGGGTCGAGTTTCTACTTTCCGATGCTACAGGAATTTCTCGAGCTCGTCAATTCGTTCGCGAGATATGGGAGTTTGAAATTAAGGAATGGTTGAGCAACCATCAAAATTCTCGCTAGTCTGATACACGAAACCAATAACTACAAAGGCCTAGGGGAAAAATACACATACCGTTGTATTCGTGCGAGCTTCTACTTTCAGATGCAACAGGAATTTCTCGAGTTCGTTAATCCGTTCGCGAGATATGGGAGTTTGAAGTTAAGGAATGGTTGAGAAACCATCAAAATTTTCGCTGGTCTGATACTCGAAACCAATAACTGGAATGGCCAAGGGGAAAAGTACACACACCACTGTAATCGGGCGTGTTTCTACTTTGAGATGCAACAGGAATTTCTCGAGATCGTCAATCCGTTCGCCAGATATGGGAGTTAGAGGTGAAGGAATGGTTGAGAAACCATCAAAATTTTCGCAAGTCTGATACTCGAAACCAATAACTACTATGGCCTAGGGGAAAAGAAAACACACCATTGTAATCGGGCGCGTTTCTACTTTCAGATGCAACAGGAATTTCTCGAGATCGTTAATCCGTTCCCGAGATATGGGAGTTTGAATTTAGGGAATGGTTGAGAAACCATCAAAATTTTCGCTGGTCTGATACTGGAAACCAATACCTACAAAGGCCTAGGGGAAAAACACACATGCCGTTGTAATCGTGCGAGTTTCTACTTTCAGATGCAACAGGAATTTCTCGAGTTCGTGAATCCGTTCGCGAGATATGGGAGTTCGAAGTTAAGGAATGGTTGAGAAACCATCAAAATTTTCGCAAGTCTGATAATCGAAACCAATAACTACTGTGGCCTAGGGGAAAAGTACTCTTACCGCTGTATTCGGCCGTGTTTCTACTTTCAGATGCAACAGGAATTTCTCGAGTTCGTGAATCCGTTCGCGAGATATGGTAGTTCGAAGTTAAGGAATGGTTGAGAAACCATCAAAAATTTCGCTTGTCTGATACTCGAAACCAATAACTGGAATGGCCTAGCGGAAAAGTACACACACCATTGTAATCGGGCGAGTTTCTACTTTCAGTTGCAACAGGAATTTCTCGAGTTCGTCAATCCGTTCGCGAGATATGGGAGTTTGAAGTTAAGGAACGCTTGAGCAACCATCAAAATTTTCGCAAGTCTGATGCTCGAAACCAATAACTACAAAGGCCTAGGGGAGAAATACACATGCAGTTGTAATCGTGCGAGTTTCTACTTTCGGATGCAACAGGAATTTCTCGAGTTCGTGAATCCGTTCGCGAGATATGGGAGTTTGAAGTTAAGGAATGGTTGAGAAACCATCAAAATTTTCGCTGGTCTGATACTCGAAACCAATAACTGTAATGGCCTAGGGGAAAAGTACACACACCACTGTAATCGGGCGTGTTTCTACTTTCAGATGCAACAGGAATTTCTCGAGATAGTCAATCCGTTCCTGAGATATGGGAGTTTGAAATTAAGGAACGGTTGAGAAACC
The DNA here is from genome assembly GCF_051014685.1 of Ptiloglossa arizonensis. Lineage (NCBI taxonomy): Eukaryota > Metazoa > Arthropoda > Insecta > Hymenoptera > Colletidae > Ptiloglossa > Ptiloglossa arizonensis. The sequence goes on along the minus strand of NW_027478756.1, from coordinate 500,418 downwards.
ATCAAAATTTTCGCAACTCTGATACTCGAAACCAATAACTACTATAGCCTAGGGATAAAATACACATACCGCTGTAATCGGGCGAGCTTCTACTTTCAGATGCAACAGGAATTTCTCGAGTTCGTCAATCCGTTCGCGAGATATGGGAGTTTGAAGTTAAGGAATGGTTGAGAAACCATCAAAATTTTCGCTGGTCTGATACTCGAAACCAATAACTGGAATGGCCAAGGGGAAAAGTACACACACCACTGTAATCGGGCGTGTTTCTACTTTGAGATGCAACAGGAATTTCTCGAGATCGTCAATCCGTTCGCCAGATATGGGAGTTAGAGGTGAAGGAATGGTTGAGAAACCATCAAAATTTTCGCAAGTCTGATACTCGAAACCAATAACTACTATGGCCTAGGGGAAAAGAAAACACACCATTGTAATCGGGCGCGTTTCTACTTTCAGATGCAACAGGAATTTCTCGAGATCGTTAATCCGTTCCCGAGATATGGGAGTTTGAATTTAGGGAATGGTTGAGAAACCATCAAAATTTTCGCTGGTCTGATACTGGAAACCAATACCTACAAAGGCCTAGGGGAAAAACACACATGCCGTTGTAATCGTGCGAGTTTCTACTTTCAGATGCAACAGGAATTTCTCGAGTTCGTGAATCCGTTCGCGAGATATGGGAGTTCGAAGTTAAGGAATGGTTGAGAAACCATCAAAATTTTCGCAAGTCTGATACTCGAAACCAATAACTGGAATGGCCTAGCGGAAAAGTACACACACCATTGTAATCGGGCGAGTTTCTACTTTCAGTTGCAACAGGAATTTCTCGAGTTCGTCAAACCGTTCGCGAGATATGGGAGTTTGAAGTTAAGGAATGGTTGAGAAACCATCAAAAATTTCGCTGGTCTGATACTCGAAACCTATAACTGGAATGGCCTGGGGGAAAAGTACACTTACCGCTGTATTCGGGCGAGTTTCTACTTTCAGATGAGACAGGAATTTCTCGAGTTCGTCAATCCGTTCGCGAGATATGGGAGTTTGAAGTTAAGGAACGCTTGAGCAACCATCAAAATTTTCGCAAGTCTGATACTCGAAACCAATAACTACAAAGGCCTAGGGGAGAAATACACATGCAGTTGTAATCGTGCGAGTTTCTACTTTCGGATGCAACAGGAATTTCTCGAGTTCGTGAATCCGTTCGCGAGATATGGGAGTTTGAAGTTAAGGAATGGTTGAGAAACCATCAAAATTTTCGCTGGTCTGATACTCGAAACCAATAACTGTAATGGCCTAGGGGAAAAGTACACACACCACTGTAATCGGGCGTGTTTCTACTTTCAGATGCAACAGGAATTTCTCGAGATCGTCAATCCGTTCCTGAGATATGGGAGTTTGAAATTAAGGAACGGTTGAGAAACCATCAAAATTTTCGCAAGTCTGATAATCGAAACCAATAACTACTGTGGCCTAGGGGAAAAGTACTCTTACCGCTGTATTCGGCCGTGTTTCTACTTTCAGATGCAACAGGAATTTCTCGAGTTCGTCAATCCGTTCGCGAGATATGGGAGTTTGAAGTTAAGGAATGGTTGAGAAACCATCAAAATTTTCGCTGGTCTGATACTCGAAACCAATAACTGGAATGGCCAAGGGGAAAAGTACACACACCACTGTAATCGGGCGTGTTTCTACTTTGAGATGCAACAGGAATTTCTCGAGATCGTCAATCCGTTCGTCAGATATGGGAGTTAGAGGTGAAGGAATGGTTGAGAAACCATCAAAATTTTCGCAAGTCTGATACTCGAAACCAATAACTACTATGGCCTAGGGGAAAAGAAAACACACCATTGTAATCGGGCGCGTTTCTACTTTCAGATGCAACAGGAATTTCTCGAGATCGTTAATCCGTTCCCGAGATATGGGAGTTTGAATTTAGGGAATGGTTGAGAAACCATCAAAATTTTCGCTGGTCTGATACTGGAAACCAATACCTACAAAGGCCTAGGGGAAAAACACACATGCCGTTGTAATCGTGCGAGTTTCTACTTTCAGATGCAACAGGAATTTCTCGAGTTCGTGAATCCGTTCGCGAGATATGGGAGTTCGAAGTTAAGGAATGGTTGAGAAACCATCAAAATTTTCGCAAGTCTGATAATCGAAACCAATAACTACTATGGCCTAGGGGAAAAGTACTCTTACCGCTGTATTCGGCCGTGTTTCTACTTTCAGATGCAACAGGAATTTCTCGAGTTCGTGAATCCGTTCGCGAGATATGGTAGTTCGAAGTTAAGGAATGGTTGAGAAACCATCAAAAATTTCGCTTGTCTGATACTCGAAACCAATAACTGGAATGGCCTAGGGGAAAAGAAAACACACCATTGTAATCGGGCGCGTTTCTACTTTCAGATGCAACAGGAATTTCTCGAGATCGTCAATCCGTTCGCCAGATATGGGAGTTAGAGGTGAAGGAATGGTTGAGAAACTATCAAAATTTTCGCAAGTCTGATACTCGAAACCAATAACTACTATGGCCTAGGGGAAAAGAAAACACACCATTGTAATCGGGCGCGTTTCTACTTTCAGATGCAACAGGAATTTCTCGAGATCGTTAATCCGTTCCCGAGATATGGGAGTTTGAATTTAGGGAATGGTTGAGAAACCATCAAAATTTTCGCTGGTCTGATACTGGAAACCAATACCTACAAAGGCCTAGGGGAAAAACACACATGCCGTTGTAATCGTGCGAGTTTCTACTTTCAGATGCAACAGGAATTTCTCGAGTTCGTGAATCCGTTCGCGAGATATGGGAGTTCGAAGTTAAGGAATGGTTGAGAAACCATCAACATTTTCGCAAGTCTGATAATCGAAACCAATAACTACTATGGCCTAGGGGAAAAGTACTCTTACCGCTGTATTCGGCCGTGTTTCTACTTTCAGATGCAACAGGAATTTCTCGAGTTCGTGAATCCGTTCGCGAGATATGGTAGTTCGAAGTTAAGGAATGGTTGAGAAACCATCAAAAATTTCGCTTGTCTGATACTCGAAACCAATAACTGGAATGGCCTAGCGGAAAAGTACACACACCATTGTAATCGGGCGAGTTTCTACTTTCAGTTGCAACAGGAATTTCTCGAGTTCGTCAAACCGTTCGCGAGATATGGGAGTTTGAAGTTAAGGAATGGTTGAGAAACCATCAAAAATTTCGCTGGTCTGATACTCGAAACCTATAACTGGAATGGCCTAGGGGAAAAGTACACTTACCGCTGTATTCGGGCGAGTTTCTACTTTCAGATGAGACAGGAATTTCTCGAGTTCGTCAATCCGTTCGCGAGATATGGGAGTTTGAAGTTAAGGAACGCTTGAGCAACCATCAAAATTTTCGCAAGTCTGATACTCGAAACCAATAACTATAAAGGCCTAGGGGAGAAATACACATGCAGTTGTAATCGTGCGAGTTTCTACTTTCGGATGCAACAGGAATTTCTCGAGTTCGTGAATCCGTTCGCGAGATATGGGAGTTTGAAGTTAAGGAATGGTTGAGAAACCATCAAAATTTTCGCTGGTCTGATACTCGAAACCAATAACTGTAATGGCCTAGGGGAAAAGTACACACACCACTGTAATCGGGCGTGTTTCTACTTTGAGATGCAACAGGAATTTCTCGAGATCGTCAATCCGTTCGCCAGATATGGGAGTTAGAGGTGAAGGAATGGTTGAGAAACCATCAAAATTTTCGCAAGTCTGATACTCGAAACCAATAACTACTATGGCCTAGGGGAAAAGAACACACACCATTGTAATCGGGCGCGTTTCTACTTTCAGATGCAACAGGAATTTCTCGAGATCGTTAATCCGTTCCCGAGATATGGGAGTTTGAATTTAGGGAATGGTTGAGAAACCATCAAAATTTTCGCTGGTCTGATACTGGAAACCAATACCTACAAAGGCCTAGGGGAAAAACACACATTCCGTTGTAATCGTGCGAGTTTCTACTTTCAGATGCAACAGGAATTTCTCGAGTTCGTGAATCCGTTCGCGAGATATGGGAGTTCGAAGTTAAGGAATGGTTGAGAAACCATCAAAATTTTCGCAAGTCTGATAATCGAAACCAATAACTACTATGGCCTAGGGGAAAAGTACTCTTACCGCTGTATTCGGCCGAGTTTCTACTTTCAGATGCAACAGGAATTTCTCGAGTTCGTCAATCCGTTCGCGTGATATGGGAGTTTGAAGTTAAGGAATGGTTGAGAAACCATCAAAATTTTCGCTGGTCTGATACTCGAAACCAATAACTGGAATGGCCTAGGGGAAAAGTACACATACCATTGTAATGGGGCGAGTTTCTACTTTCCGATGCAACAGGAATTTCTCGAGTTCGTCAATTCGTTCGCGAGATACGGGAGTTTGAAATTAAGGAATGGTTGAGAAAACATCAAAATTTTCGCATGTCTGATACTCGAAACCAATAACTACAATGGCCTAGGGGAAAAATACACATACCATTGTAATCGGGCAAATTTCTACTTTCAAATGAAACAGGAATTTCTCGAGTTCGTCTATCCGTTCGCGAGATTTGGGAGTTTGAAATTAAGGAATGGTTGAGAAACCATCAAAATTTTCGCATGTCTGATACTCGAAACCAATAACTACAATGGCCTAGGGGAAAAATACACATACCATTGTAATGGGGCGAGTTTCTACTTTCAGATGCAACAGGAATTTCGCGAGTTCGTCAATCCATTCGCGAGATATGGGAGTTTGAAATTAAGGAATGGTAGAGAAACCATCAAAATTCTCGCAAGTCTGATACCCGAAACCAATTACTACTATGGCCTAGGGCAAAAATACACACACCGCTGTAATCGGGCGAGTTTCTGCTTTCAGATGCAACAGGAATTTCTCGAGTTCGTCAATCCGTTCGCGAGATATGGGAGTTTAATGTTAAGGAATGGTTGAGAAGCCATCAAAATTTTCGCTGGTCTGATACTCGAAACCAATAACTGGAATGGCCTAGGGGAAAAGTACACACACCATTGTAATCGGGCGAGTTTCTACTTTCAGATGCAACAGGAATTTTTCGAGTTCGTCAAACCGTTCGCGAGATATGGGAGTTAGAATTTAAGGAATGGTTGAGAAACCATCAAAATTTTCGCAAGTCTGATTCCCGAAACCAATAACTACAAAGGCCTAGGGGAAAAATACACATGCCGTTGTAATCGTGCGAGTTTCTACTTTCGGATGCAACAGGAATTTCTCGAGTTCGTGAATCCATTCGCGAGACATGGGAGTTTGAAGTTAAGGAATGGTTGAGAAACCATCAAAATTTTCGCTGGTCTGATACTCGAAACCTATAACTGGAATGGCCTAGGGGAAAAGTACACACACCACTGTAATCGGGCGTGTTTCTACTTTCAGATGCAACAGGAATTTCTCGAGTTCGTCATTCCGTTCGCGAGATATGGGAGTTTGAATTTAAGGAATGGTTGAGAAACCATCAAAATTTTCGCAACTCTGATACTCGAAACCAATAACTACTATGGCCGAGGGCTAAAATACACATACCGCTGTAATCGAGCGAGCTTCTACTTTCAGATGCAACAGGAATTTCTCGAGTTCGTCAATCCGTTCGCGAGATATGGGACTTTGAAGATAAGGAATGGTTGAGAAACCATCAAAATTATCGCTGGTCTGATACTCGAAACCAATAACTCGAGTGGCCTAGGGGAAAAGTACACACACCACTGTAATCGGACGTGTTTCTACTTTGAGATGCAACAGGAATTTCTCGAGGTCGTCAAACCGTTCGCCAGATATGGGAGTTAGAAGTGAAGGAATGGTTGAGAAACCATCAAAATTTTCGCAAGTCTGATTCCCGAAACCAATAACTACAAAGGCCTAGGGGAAAAATACACATGCCGTTGTAATCGTGCGAGTTTCTACTTTCAGATGCAACAGGAATTTCTCGAGTTCGTGAATCCGTTCGCGAGATATAGGAGTTCGAAGTTAAGGAATGGTTGAGAAACCATCAAAATTTTCGCAAGTCTGATACCCGAAACCAATAACTACTATGGCCTAGGGGAAAAGTACACACACCATTGTAATCGGGCGTGTTTCTACTTTCAGATGCAACTGGAATTTCTCGAGTTCGTCAATTCGTTCGCTAGATATGGGAGTTCGAAATTAAGGAATGGTTGAGAAACCATCAAAATTTTCGCAACTCTGATACTCGAAACCAATAACTACTATGGCCTAGGGCAAAAATACACATACCGTTGTAATCGGGCGAGCTTCTGCTTTCAGATGCAACAAGATTTTCTCGAGTTCGTCAATCCGTTCGCGAGATATGGGAGTTTGAAGTTGAGGAATGGTTGAGAAACCATCAAAATTTTCGCAAGTCTGATAATCGAAACCAATAACTACTATGGCCTAGGGCAAAAATACACATACCGCTGTAATCGGGCGTGTTTCTACTTTCAGATGCAACAGGAATTTCACGAGATCGTCAATCCGTTCGCGAGATATGGGAGTTAGAATTTAAGGAATGGTTGAGAAACCATCAAAATTTTCGCAAGTCTGATTCCCGAAACCAATAACTACAAAGGCCTAGGGGAAAAATACACATGCCGTTGTAATCGTGCGAGTTTCTACTTTCAGATGCAACAGGAATTTCTCGAGTTCGTGAATCCGTTCGCGAGATATGGGAGTTCGAAGTTAAGGAATGGTTGAGAAACCATCAAAATTCTCGCAAGTCTGATACTCGAAACCAATAACTACTATGGCCTAGGGCAAAAATGCACACACCGCTGTAATCGGGCGAGTTTCTGCTTTCAGATGCAACAGGAATTTCTCGAGTTCGTCAATCAGTTCGCGAGATATGGGAGTTTGAAGTTAAGGAATGGTTGAGAAACCATCAAAATTTTCGCTGGTCTGATACTCGAAACCAATAACTGGAATGGCCTAGGGGAAAAGTACACACACCACTGTAATCGGGCGAGTTTCTGCTTCCAGATGCAACAGGAATTTCTCGAGTTCGTCAATCAGTTCGCGAGATATGGGAGTTTGAAGTTAAGGAATGGTTGAGAAACCATCAAAAATTTCGCTGGTCTGGTACTCGAAACCAATAACTGGAATGGCCTAGGGGAAAAGTACACACACCATTGTAATCGGGCGAGTTTCTACTTTCAGATGCAACAAGAATTTCTAGAGATCGTCAATCCGTTCGCGATATATGGGACTTTGAAGTTAAGGAATGGTGGAGAAACCATCAAAATTTTCGCTGGTGTGATACTGGAAACCAATAACTACTATGGCATAGGGCAAAAATACACACACCGATGTAACCGGGCGAGTTTCTGCTTTCAGATGCAATAAGAATTTCTCGAGTTCGTCAGTTCGTTCGCTAGATATGGGAGTTCGAAATTAAGGAATGGTTGAGAAACCATCAAAATTTTCGCAACTCTGATACTCGAAACCAATAACTACTATGGCCTAGGGCAAAAATACACATACCGTTGTAATCGGGCGAGCTTCTGCTTTCAGATGCAACAAGATTTTCTCGAGTTCGTCAATCCGTTCGCGAGATATGGGAGTTTGAAGTTGAGGAATGGTTGAGAAACCATCAAAATTTTCGCAAGTCTGATAATCGAAACCAATAACTACTATGGCCTAGGGCAAAAATACACATACCGCTGTAATCGGGCGAGTTTCTACTTTCAGATGCAACAGGAATTTCTCGAGTTCGTCAATCCGTTCGCGAGATATGGGAGTTTGAAATTAAGGAATGGTTGAGAAACCATCAAAATTTTCGCAACTCTGATACTCGAAACCAATAACTACTATGGCCTAGGGCAAAAATACACACACCGCTGTAATCGGGCGAGTTTCTGCTTTCAGATGCAACAGGAATTCCTCGAGTTCGTCAATCAGTTCGCGAGATATGGGAGTTTGAAGTTAAGGAATGGTTGAGAAACCATCAAAATTTTCGCTGGTCTGATACTCGAAACCAATAACTGTAATGGCCAAGGGGAAAAGTACACACACCATTGTAATCGGTCGTGTTTCTACTTTTAGATGCAACAGGAATTTCTCGAGATCGTCAATCCGTTCGCGAGATATGGGAGTTTGAAATTAAGGAATGGTTGAGAAACCATCGAAATTTTCGCAACTCTGATACTCGAAACCAATAACTACTATGGCCGAGGGCTAAAATACACATACCGTTGTAATCGGGCGAGCTTCTGCTTTCAGATGCAACAAGATTTTCTCGAGTTCGTCAATCCGTTCGCGAGATATGGGAGTTTGAAGTTGAGAAATGGTTGAGAAACCATCAAAATTTTCGCAAGTCTGATAATCGAAACCAATAACTACTATGGCCCGTGGGAAAAGTACACTCACCATTGTAATCGGGCGAGTTTCTACTTTCAGATGCAACAGGAATTTCTCGAGATCGTCAATCCGTTCGCGAGATATGGGAGTTTGAAATTAAGGAATGGATGACAAACCATCAAAATATTCGCAACCCTGATACTCGAAAAAAATAACTCCTATGGCCTAGGGCAAAAATACACATACCGCTGTAATCGGGCGAGTTTCTACTTTCAGATGCAAGAGAAATTTCTCGAGTTCGTCAATCCGTTCGCGAGATATGGGACTTTGAAGATAAGGAATGGTTGAGAAACCATCAAAATTATCGCTGGTCTGATACTCGAAACCAATAACTCGAGTGGCCTAGGGGAAAAGTACACACACCACTGTAATCGGGCGTGTTTCTACTTTCAGATGCAACAGGAATTTCTCGAGTTCGTCATTCCGTTAGCGAGATATGGGAGTTTGAATTTAAGGAATGGTTGAGAAACCATCAAAATTTTCGCAACTCTGATACTCGAAACCAATAACTACTATGGCCGAGGGCTAAAATACACATACCGCTGTAATCGGGCGAGCTTCTACTTTCAGATGCAACAGGAATTTCTAGAGTTCGTGAATCCGTTCGCGAGATATAGGAGTTCGAAGTTAAGGAATGGTTGAGAAACCATCAAAATTTTCGCTGGTCTGATACTCGAAACCAATAACTGGAATGGCCTAGGGAAAAAGTACACATACCATTGTAATCGGACGTGTTTCTACTTTGAGATGCGACAAGAATTTCTCGAGTTCGTCAGTTCGTTCGCGAGATATGGGAGTTTGAAGTTAAGGAATTGTTGAGAAACCTTCAAAATTTTCGCTGGTCTGATACTCGAAACCAATAACTGGAATGGCCTAGGGGAAAAGTACAAACACCATTGTAAACGGGCGAGTTTCTACTTTCAGATGCAACAGGAATTTCTCGAGTTCGTCAATCCGTTCGCGAGATATGGGAGTTAGAATTTAAGGAATGGTTGAGAAACCATCAAAATTTTCGCAAGTCTGATTCCCGAAACCAATAACTACAAAGGCCTAGGGGAAAAATACACATGCCGTTGTAATCGTGCGAGTTTCTACTTTCAGATGCAACAGGAATTTCTCGAGTTCGTGAATCCGTTCGCGAGATATAGGAGTTCGAAGTTAAGGAATGGTTGAGAAACCATCAAAATTTTCGCCGGTCTGATACTCGAAACCAATAACTGGAATGGCCTAGGGAAAAAGTACACATACCATTGTAATCGGGCGTGTTTCTACTTTCAGATGCAACTGGAATTTCTCGAGTTCGTCAATTCGTTCGCGAGATATGGGAGTTTGAAATTAAGGAATGGTTGAGAAACCATCAAAATTTTCGCAAGTCTGATACTCGAAACTAATAACTACTATGGCCAAGGGGAAAAGAACACACAACATTGTAATCGGGCGAGTTTCTGCATTCAGATGCAACAAGAATTTCTCGAGTTCGTCAATCCGTTCGCCAGATATGGGAGTTAGAAGTGAAGGAATGGTTGGGAATCCATCAAAATTTTCGCAAGTCTGATTCCCGAAACCAATAACTACAAAGGCCTAGGGGAAAAATACACATGCCGTTGTAATCGTGCGCGTTTCTACTTTCGCATGCAACAGGAATTTCTCGAGTTCGTCAATCCGTTCGCGAGATATGGGAGTTTGAAGTCAAGGAACGTTTGAGAAACCATCAAAATTTTCGCAAGTCTGATACTCGAAACCAATAACTACTATGGCCTAGGGGAAAAGAACACACACCATTGTAATCGGGCGTGTTTCTACTTTCAGATGCAACAGGAATTCCTCGAGATCGTCAATCCGTTCCCGAGATATGGGAGTTTGAAATTAAGGAATGTTTGAGGAACCATCAAAATTTTCGCAAGTCTGATTTCCGAAACCAATAACTACAAAGGCCTAGGGGAAAATACACATACCGTTGTAATCGGGCGAGTTACTACTTTCAGATGCAATAGGAATTTCTCGAGTTCGTCAATCCGTTCGCGAGATATGGGAGTTTGAAGTTAAGGAACGTTTGAGAAACCATCAAAATTTTCGCAAGTCTGATACTCGAAACCAATAACTACTATGGCCTAGGGCAAAAATACACACACCGCTGTAATCGGGCGAGGTTCTGCTTTCAGGTGCAACAGGAAATTCTCGAGTTCGTCAATCCGTTCTCGAGATATGGGAGTTTGAAGTTAAGGAATGGTTGAGAAACCATCAAAATTTTCGCTGGTCTGAAACTCGAAACCAATAACTGGAATGGCCTAGGGCAAAAATACACACACCATTGTAGTCGGGCGAGTTTCTGCTTTCAGATGCAACAAGAATTTCTCGAGTTCGTCAGTTCGTTCGCGAGATATGGGAGTTTGAAGTTAAGGAATTGTTGAGAAACCTTCAAAATTTTCGCTGGTCTGATACTCGAAACCAATAACTGGAATGGCCTAGGGAAAAAGTACAAACACCATTGTAATCGGGCGAGTTTCTACTTTCAGATGCAACAGGAATTTCTCGAGTTCGTCAATCCGTTCGCGAGATATGGGAGTTAGAATTTAAGGAATGGTTGAGAAACCATCAAAATTTTCGCAAGTCTGATTCCCGAAACCAATAACTACAAAGGCCTAGGGGAAAAATACACATGCCGTTGTAATCGTGCGAGTTTCTACTTTCAGATGCAACAGGAATTTCTCGAGTTCGTGAATCCGTTCGCGAGATATAGGAGTTCGAAGTTAAGGAATGGTTGAGAAACCATCAAAATTTTCGCTGGTCTGATACTCGAAACCAATAACTGGAATGGCCTAGAGAAAAAGTACACATACCATTGTAATGGGGCGAGTTTCTACTTTCAGATGCAACAGGAATTTCGCGAGTTCGTCAATCCGTTCGCGAGAGATGGGAGTTTGAAATTAAGGAATTGTTGAGAAACCACCAAAATTTTCGCAACTCAGATACTCGAAACCAATAACTACTATGGCCTAGGGCAAAAATGCACATACCTCTGTAATCGGGCGAGTTTCTACTTTCAGATGCAACAAGAATTTCTCGAGTTCGTCTATTCGTTCGCGAGATATGGGAGTTTGAAGTTAAGGAAATGTTGAGAAACCATCACAATTTTCGCTGGTCTGATACTCGAAACCAATAACTGGAGTGGCCTAGGGGAAAAGTACACACACCCTTGTAATCGGGCGAGTTTCTGCTTTCAGATGCAACAAGAATTTCTCGAGCTCGTCAATCCATTCGCGAGATAAGGGAGTTTGAAGTTAAGGAATGTTTGAGGAACCATCAAAATTTTCGCAAGTCTGATTCCCGAAACCAATAACTACAAAGGCCTAGGGGAAAAATACACATGCAGTTGTAAACGGGCGAGTTTCTACTTTCGGATGCAACAGGAATTTCTCGAGTTCGTCAATCCGTTCGCGAGATATGGGAGTTCGAAGTTAAGGAATGGTTGAGAAACCATCAAAATTTACGCAAGTCTGATACTCGAAACCAATAACTACTATGTCCTAGGGGAAAAGTACACTTACCGCTGTATTCCGGCGAGTTTCTACTTTCAGATGCAACAGGAATTTCTCGAGATCGTCAATCCGTTCGCCAGATATGGGAGTTCGAAGTTAAGGAATGGTTGAGAAACCATCAAAATTTGCGCAAGTCTGATACTCGAAACCAATAACTACTATGGCCTAGGGGAAAAGTACACATACCGTTGTAATCGGGCGAGTTTCTACTTGCAGATGCAACAGGAATTTCTCGAGATCGTCAATCCGTTCCCGAGATGTGGGAGTTTGAAATTAAGGAATGGTTGAGAGACCATCAAAATTTTCGCTGGTCTGATTCTCGAAACCAATAACTGGAATGGCCTAGGGGAAAAGTACACACACCACTGTAATCGGGCGTGTTTCTACTTTGAGATGCAACAGGAATTTCTCGAGATCGTCAATCCGTTCGCCAGATATGGGAGTTAGAAGTGAAGGAATGGTTGAGGAACCATCAAAATTTTCGCAAGTCTGATTCCCGAAACCAATAACTACAAATGCCTAGGGGAAAAATACACATGCCGTTGTAATCGTGCGAGTTTCTACTTTCAGATGCAACAGGAATTTCTCGAGTTCGTGAATCCGTTCGCGAGATATAGGAGTTCGAAGTTAAGGAATGGTTGAGAAACCATCAAAATTTTCGCAACTCTGATACTCGAAACCAATAACTACTATGGCCTAGGGCAAAAATACACACACCGCTGTAATCGGGCGAGTTTCTGCTTTCAGATGCAACAGGAATTCCTCGAGTTCGTCAATCAGTTCGCGAGATATGGGAGTTTGAAGTTAAGGAATGGTTGAGAAACCATCAAAATTTTCGCTGGTCTGATACTCGAAACCAATAACTGTAATGGCCAAGGGGAAAAGTACACACACCATTGTAATCGGTCGTGTTTCTACTTTTAGATGCAACAGGAATTTCTCGAGATCGTCAATCCGTTCGCGAGATATGGGAGTTTGAAATTAAGGAATGGTTGAGAAACCATCGAAATTTTCGCAACTCTGATACTCGAAACCAATAACTACTATGGCCGAGGGCTAAAATACACATACCGTTGTAATCGGGCGAGCTTCTGCTTTCAGATGCAACAAGATTTTCTCGAGTTCGTCAATCCGTTCGCGAGATATGGGAGTTTGAAGTTGAGAAATGGTTGAGAAACCATCAAAATTTTCGCAAGTCTGATAATCGAAACCAATAACTACTATGGCCCGTGGGAAAAGTACACTCACCATTGTAATCGGGCGAGTTTCTACTTTCAGATGCAACAGGAATTTCTCGAGATCGTCAATCCATTCGCGAGATATGGGAGTTTGAAATTAAGGAATGGATGACAAACCATCAAAATATTCGCAACCCTGATACTCGAAAAAAATAACTCCTATGGCCTAGGGCAAAAATACACATACCGCTGTAATCGGGCGAGTTTCTACTTTCAGATGCAAGAGAAATTTCTCGAGTTCGTCAATCCGTTCGCGAGATATGGGACTTTGAAGATAAGGAATGGTTGAGAAACCATCAAAATTATCGCTGGTCTGATACTCGAAACCAATAACTCGAGTGGCCTAGGGGAAAAGTACACACACCACTGTAATCGGGCGTGTTTCTACTTTCAGATGCAACAGGAATTTCTCGAGTTCGTCATTCCGTTAGCGAGATATGGGAGTTTGAATTTAAGGAATGGTTGAGAAACCATCAAAATTTTCGCAACTCTGATACTCGAAACCAATAACTACTATGGCCTAGGGCAAAAATACACACACCGCTGTAATCGGGCGAGTTTCTGCTTTCAGATGCAACAGGAATTCCTCGAGTTCGTCAATCAGTTCGCGAGATATGGGAGTTTGAAGTTAAGGAATGGTTGAGAAACCATCAAAATTTTCGCTGGTCTGATACTCGAAACCAATAACTGTAATGGCCAAGGGGAAAAGTACACACACCATTGTAATCGGTCGTGTTTCTACTTTTAGATGCAACAGGAATTTCTCGAGTTCGTCAATCCGTTCGCGAGATATGGGAGTTTGAAGTTAGGGAACGCTTGAGCAACCATCAAAATTTTCGCAAGTCTGATACTCGAAACCAATAACTACTATGGCCAAGGGGAAAAGAACACACAACATTGTAATCGGGCGTGTTTCTACTTTCAGATGCAACAGGAATTCCTCGAGATCGTCAATCCGTTCCCGAGATATGGGAGTTTGAAATTAAGGAATGTTTGAGGAACCATTAAAATTTTCGCAAGTCTGATTTCCGAAACCAATAACTACAAAGGCCTAGGGGAAAAATACACATGCATTTGTAATCGTGCGTGTTTCTACTTTCAGATGCAACTGGAATTTCTCGAGTTCGTCAATTCGTTCGCGAGATATGGGAGTTTGAAATTAAGGAATGGTTGAGAAACCATCAAAATTTTCGCAAGTCTGATACTCGAAACCAATAACTACTATGGCCTAGGGCAAAAATACACACACCGCTGTAATCGGGCGAGTTTCTGCTTTCAGATGCAACAAGAATTTCTCGAGTTCGTCAATCCGTTCGCGAGATATGGGAGTTAGAATTTAAGGAATGGTTGAGAAACCATCAAAATTTTCGCAAGTCTGAATCCCGAAACCAATAACTACAAAGGCCTAGAGGAAAAATACACATACCGTTGTAATCGTTCGAGTTTCTACTTTCAGATGCAACAGGAATTTTCGAGTTCGTCAATCCGTTCGCGAGATATGGGGGTTTGAAGTTAAGGAACGCTTGAGCAACCATCAAAATTTTCGCAAGTCTGATACTCGAAACCAATAACTACTATGGCCTAGGGCAAAAATACACACACCGCTGTAATCGGGCGAGTTTCTGCTCTCAGATGCAACAAGAATTTCTCGAGTTCGTCAATCCGTTCGCGAGTTATGGGCGTTAGAATTTAAGGAATGGTTGAGAAACCATCAAAATTTTCGCAAGTCTGAATCCCGAAACCAATAACTACAAAGGCCTAGGTGAAAAATACACATACCGTTGTAATCGTGCGAGTTTCTACTTTCAGATGCAACAGGAATTTCTCGAGTTCGTCAATCCGTTCGCGAGATATGGGAGTTTGAAGTTAAGGAACGCTTGAGCAACCATCAAAATTTTCGCAAGTCTGATACTCGAAACCAATAACTACTATGGCCTAGGGGAAAAGAACACACACCATTGTAATCGGGCGTGTTTCTACTTTCACA
The DNA here is from genome assembly GCF_051014685.1 of Ptiloglossa arizonensis. Taxonomy (NCBI): domain Eukaryota; kingdom Metazoa; phylum Arthropoda; class Insecta; order Hymenoptera; family Colletidae; genus Ptiloglossa; species Ptiloglossa arizonensis. Next base: position 485,275 of record NW_027478756.1, on the reverse strand, counting down.
TGCAACAGGAATTTCTCGAGTTCGTCAATCCGTTCGCGAGATATGGGAGTTTGAAGTTAGGGAATGGTTGAGAAACCATCAAAATTTTCGCTGGTCTGATACTCGAAAACAATAACTGGAATGGCCTAGGGGAAAAGTACACACACCACTGTAATCGGACGTGTTTCTACTTTGAGATGCAACAGGAATTTCTCGAGTTCGTCAATTCGTTCGCGAGATATGGGAGTTTGAAATTAAGGAATGGTTGAGAAACCATCAAAATTTTCGCAAGTCTGATACTCGAAACCAATAACTACTATGGCCTAGGGCAAAAATACACACACCGCTGTAATCGGGCGAGTTTCTGCTTTCAGATGCAACAAGAATTTCTCGAGGTCGTCAATCCGTTCGCCAGATATGGGAGTTAGAAGTGAAGGAATGGTTGAGAAACCATCAAAATTTTCGCAAGTCTGATTCCCGAAACCAATAACTACAAAGGCCTAGGGGAAAAATACACATGCCGTTGTAATCGTGCGAGTTTCTACTTTCAGATGCAACAGGAATTTCTCGAGTTCGTGAATCCGTTCGCGAGATATAGGAGTTCGAAGTTAAGGAATGGTTGAGAAACCATCAAAATTTTCGCAAGTCTGATACCCGAAACCAATAACTACTATGGCCTAGGGGAAAAGTACACACACCATTGTAATCGGGCGTGTTTCTACTTTCAGATGCAACTGGAATTTCTCGAGTTCGTCAATTCGTTCGCGAGATATGGGAGTTTGAAATTAAGGAATGGTTGAGAAACCATCAAAATTTTCGCAAGTCTGATACTCGAAACCAATAACTACTATGGCCTAGGGCAAAAATACACACACCGCTGTAATCGGGCGAGTTTCTGCTTTCAGATGCAACAAGAATTTCTCGAGTTCGTCAATCCGTTCGCGAGTTATGGGCGTTAGAATTTAAGGAATGGTTGAGAAACCATCAAAATTTTCGCAAGTCTGAATCCCGAAACCAATAACTACAAAGGCCTAGGTGAAAAATACACATACCGTTGTAATCGTGCGAGTTTCTACTTTCAGATGCAACAGGAATTTCTCGAGTTCGTCAATCCGTTCCCGAGATATGGGAGTTTGAAGTTAAGGAACGCTTGAGCAACCATCAAAATTTTCGCAAGTCTGATACTCGAAACCAATAACTACTATGGCCTAGGGGAAAAGAACACACACCATTGTAATCGGGCGTGTTTCTACTTTCACATGCAACAGGAATTTCTCGAGTTCGTCAATCCGTTCGCGAGATATGGGAGTTTGAAGTTAGGGAATGGTTGAGAAACCATCAAAATTTTCGCTGGTCTGATACTCGAAAACAATAACTGGAATGGCCTAGGGGAAAAGTACACACACCACTGTAATCGGACGTGTTTCTACTTTGAGATGCAACAGGAATTTCTCGAGGTCGTCAATCCGTTCGCCAGATATGGGAGTTAGAAGTGAAGGAATGGTTGAGAAACCATCAAAATTTTCGCAAGTCTGATTCCCGAAACCAATAACTACAAAGGCCTAGGGGAAAAATACACATGCCGTTGTAATCGTGCGAGTTTCTACTTTCAGATGCAACAGGAATTTCTCGAGTTCGTGAATCCGTTCGCGAGATATAGGAGTTCGAAGTTAAGGAATGGTTGAGAAACCATCAAAATTTTCGCAAGTCTGATACCCGAAACCAATAACTACTATGGCCTAGGGGAACAGTACGCACACCATTGTAATCGGGCGTGTTTCTACTTTCAGATGCAACTGGAATTTCTCGAGTTCGTCAATTCGTTCGCGAGATATGGGAGTTTGAAATTAAGGAATGGTTGAGAAACCATCAAAATTTTCGCAAGTCTGATACTCGAAACCAATAACTACTATGGCCTAGGGCAAAAATACACACACCGCTGTAATCGGGCGAGTTTCTGCTCTCAGATGCAACAAGAATTTCTCGAGTTCGTCAATCCGTTCGCGAGTTATGGGCGTTAGAATTTAAGGAATGGTTGAGAAACCATCAAAATTTTCGCAAGTCTGAATCCCGAAACCAATAACTACAAAGGCCTAGGGGAAAAATACACATACCGTTGTAATCGTGCGAGTTTCTACTTTCAGATGCAACAGGAATTTCTCGAGTTCGTCAATCCGTTCGCGAGATATGGGAGTTTGAAGTTAAGGAACGCTTGAGCAACCATCAAAATTTTCGCAAGTCTGATACTCGAAACCAATAACTACTATGGCCTAGGGGAAAAGAACACACACCATTGTAATCGGGCGTGTTTCTACTTTCACATGCAACAGGAATTTCTCGAGTTCGTCAATCCGTTCGCGAGATATGGGAGTTTGAAGTTAGGGAATGGTTGAGAAACCATCAAAATTTTCGCTGGTCTGATACTCGAAAACAATAACTGGAATGGCCTAGGGGAAAAGTACACACACCACTGTAATCGGACGTGTTTCTACTTTGAGATGCAACAGGAATTTCTCGAGGTCGTCAATCCGTTCGCCAGATATGGGAGTTAGAAGTGAAGGAATGGTTGAGAAACCATCAAAATTTTCGCAAGTCTGATTCCCGAAACCAATAACTACAAAGGCCTAGGGGAAAAATACACATGCCGTTGTAATCGTGCGAGTTTCTACTTTCAGATGCAACAGGAATTTCTCGAGTTCGTGAATCCGTTCGCGAGATATAGGAGTTCGAAGTTAAGGAATGGTTGAGAAACCATCAAAATTTTCGCAAGTCTGATACCCGAAACCAATAACTACTATGGCCTAGGGGAAAAGTACACACACCATTGTAATCGGGCGTGTTTCTACTTTCAGATGCAACTGGAATTTCTCGAGTTCGTCAATTCGTTCGCGAGATATGGGAGTTTGAAATTAAGGAATGGTTGAGAAACCATCAAAATTTTCGCAAGTCTGATACTCGAAACCAATAACTACTATGGCCTAGGGCAAAAATACACACACCGCTGTAATCGGGCGAGTTTCTGCTTTCAGATGCAACAAGAATTTCTCGAGTTCGTCAATCCGTTCGCGAGATATGGGAGTTAGAATTTAAGGAATGGTTGAGAAACCATCAAAATTTTCGCAAGTCTGATTCCCGAAACCAGTAACTACAAAGGCCTAGGGGAAAAATACACATGCCGTTGTAATCGTGCGAGTTTCTACTTTCAGATGCAACAGGAATTTCTCGAGTTCGTCAATCCGTTCGCGAGATATGGGAGTTTGAAGTTAAGGAACGCTTGAGCAACCATCAAAATTTTCGCAAGTCTGATACGCGAAACCAATAACTACTATGGCCTAGGGGAAAAGAACACACACCATTGTAATCAGGCGTGTTTCTACTTTCACATGGAACAGGAATTTCTCGAGTTCGTCAATCCGTTCGCGAGATATGGGAGTTTGAAGTTAGGGAACGCTTGAGCAACCATCAAAATTTTCGCAAGTCTGATACTCGAAACCAATAACTACTATGGCCAAGGGGAAAAGAACACACAACATTGTAATCGGGCGTGTTTCTACTTTCACATGCAACAGGAATTTCTCGAGATCGTCAATCCCTTCGCCAGATATGGGAGTTAGAAGTGAAGGAATGGTTGAGAATCCATCAAAATTTTCGCAAGTCTGATTCCCGAAACCAATAACTACAAAGGCCTAGGGGAAAAATACACATGCATTTGTAATCGTGCGAGTTTCTACTTTCGGATGCAACGGGAATTTCTCGAGTTCGTCAATCCGTTCGCGAGATATGGGAGTTTGAAGTCAAGGAACGTTTGAGAAACCATCAAAATTTTCGCAAGTCTGATACTCGAAACCAATAACTACTATGGCCTAGGGGAAAAGAACACACACCATTGTAATCGGGCCTGTTTCTACTTTCAGATGCAACAGGAATTCCTCGAGATCGTCAATCCGTTCCCGAGATATGGGAGTTTGAAATTAAGGAATGGTTGAGAAACCATCAAAATTTTCGCAAGTCTGATACTCGAAACCAATAACTACTATGGCCTAGGGCAAAAATACACACACCGCTGTAATCGGGCGAGTTTCTGCTCTCAGATGCAACAAGAATTTCTCGAGTTCGTCAATCCGTTCGCGAGTTATGGGAGTTTGAAGTCAAGGAACGTTTGAGAAACCATCAAAATTTTCGCAAGTCTGATACTCGAAACCAATAACTACTATGGCCTAGGGCAAAAATACACACACCGCTGTAATCGGGCGAGTTTCTGCTTTCAGATGCAACAAGAATTTCTCGAGTTCGTCAATCCGTTCGCGAGATATGGGAGTTAGAATTTAAGGAATGGTTGAGAAACCATCAAAATTTTCGCAAGTCTGAATCCCGAAACCAATAACTACAAAGGCCTAGGGAAAAAATACACATACCGTTGTAATCGTGCGAGTTTCTACTTTCAGATGCAACAGGAATTTCTCGAGTTCGTCAATCCGTTCGCGAGATATGGGAGTTTGAAGTTAAGGAACGCTTGAGCAACCATCAAAATTTTCGCAAGTCTGATACTCGAAACCAATAACTACTATGGCCTAGGGGAAAAGAACACACACCATTGTAATCGGGCGTGTTTCTACTTTCACATGCAACAGGAATTTCTCGAGTTCGTCAATCCGTTCGCGAGATATGGGAGTTTGAAGTTAGGGAATGGTTGAGAAACCATCAAAATTTTCGCTGGTCTGATACTCGAAAACAATAACTGGAATGGCCTAGGGGAAAAGTACACACACCACTGTAATCGGACGTGTTTCTACTTTGAGATGCAACAGGAATTTCTCGAGGTCGTCAATCCGTTCGCCAGATATGGGAGTTAGAAGTGAAGGAATGGTTGAGAAACCATCAAAATTTTCGCAAGTCTGATTCCCGAAACCAATAACTACAAAGGCCTAGGGGAAAAATACACATGCCGCTGTAATCGTGCGAGTTTCTACTTTCAGATGCAACAGGAATTTCTCGAGTTCGTGAATCCGTTCGCGAGATATAGGAGTTCGAAGTTAAGGAATGGTTGAGAAACCATCAAAATTTTCGCAAGTCTGATACCCGAAACCAATAACTACTATGGCCTAGGGGAAAAGTACACACACCATTGTAATCGGGCGTGTTTCTACTTTCAGATGCAACTGGAATTTCTCGAGTTCGTCAATTCGTTCGCGAGATATGGGAGTTTGAAATTAAGGAATGGTTGAGAAACCATCAAAATTTTCGCAAGTCTGATACTCGAAACCAATAACTACTATGGCCTAGGGCAAAAATACACACACCGCTGTAATCGGGCGAGTTTCTGCTTTCAGATGCAACAAGAATTTCTCGAGTTCGTCAATCCGTTCGCGAGATATGGGAGTTAGAATTTAAGGAATGGTTGAGAAACCATCAAAATTTTCGCAAGTCTGATTCCCGAAACCAGTAACTACAAAGGCCTAGGGGAAAAATACACATGCCGTTGTAATCGTGCGAGTTTCTACTTTCAGATGCAACAGGAATTTCTCGAGTTCGTCAATCCGTTCACGAGATATGGGAGTTTGAAGTTAAGGAACGCTTGAGCAACCATCAAAATTTTCGCAAGTCTGATACGCGAAACCAATAACTACTATGGCCTAGGGGAAAAGAACACACACCATTGTAATCAGGCGTGTTTCTACTTTCACATGGAACAGGAATTTCTCGAGTTCGTCAATCCGTTCGCGAGATATGGGAGTTTGAAGTTAAGGAATGTTTGAGGAACCATCAAAATTTTCGCAAGTCTGATTCCCGAAACCAATAACTACAAAGGCCTAGGGGAAAAATACACATGCCGTTGTAATCGTGCGAGTTTCTACTTTCAGATGCAACAGGAATTTCTCGAGTTCGTGAATCCGTTCGCGAGATATAGGAGTTCGAAGTTAAGGAATGGTTGAGAAACCATCAAAATTTTCGCAAGTCTGATACTCGAAACCAATAACTACTATGGCCTAGGGCAAAAATACACACACCGCTGTAATCGGGCGAGTTTCTGCTTTCAGGTGAAACAGGAATTTCTCGAGTTCGTCAATCCGTTCTCGAGATATGGGAGTTTGAAGTTAAGGAATGGTTGAGAAACCATCAAAATTTTCGCTGGTCTGATACTCGAAACCAATAACTGGAATGGCCTAGGGAAAAACTACACATACCATTGTAATGGGGCGAGTTTCTACTTTCAGATGCAACAGGAATTTCGCGAGTTCGTCAATCCGTTCGCGAGAGATGGGAGTTTGAAATTAAGGAATGGTTGAGAAACCACCAAAATTTTCGCAACTCAGATACTCGAAACCAATAACTACTATGGCCTAGGGCAAAAATGCACATACCTCTGTAATCGGGCGAGTTTCTACTTTCAGATGCAACAAGAATTTCTCGAGTTCGTCAATTCGTTCGCGAGATATGTGAGTTTGAAGTTAAGGAAATGTTGAGAAACCATCACAGTTTTCGCTGGTCTGATACTCGAAACCAATAACTGGAGTGGCCTAGGGGAAAAGTACACACACCCTTGTAATCGGGCGAGTTTCTGCTTTCAGATGCAACAAGAATTTCTCGAGCTCGTCAATCCATTCGCGAGATATGGGAGTTTGAAGTTAAGGAATGTTTGAGGAACCATCAAAATTTTCGCAAGTCTGATTCCCGAAACCAATAACTACAAAGCCTAGGGGAAAAATACACATGAAGTTGTAATCGGGCGAGTTTCTACTTTCGGATGCAACAGGAATTTCTCGAGTTCGTCAATCCGTTCGCGAGATATGGGAGTTCGAAGTTAAGGAATGGTTGAGAAACCATCAAAATTTTCGCAAGTCTGATACTCGAAACCAATAACTACTATGGCCTAGGGCAAAAATACACACACCGCTGTAATAGGGCGAGTTTCTGCTTTCAGGTGAAACAGGAATTTCTCGAGTTCGTCAATCCGTTCGCGAGAGATGGGAGTTTGAAATTAAGGAATGGTTGAGAAACCACCAAAATTTTCGCAACTCAGATACTCGAAACCAATAACTACTATGGCCTAGGGCAAAAATGCACATACCTCTGTAATCGGGCGAGTTTCTACTTTCAGATGCAACAGGAATTTCTCGAGGTCGTCAATCCGTTCGCCAGATATGGGAGTTCGAAGTGAAGGAATGGTTGAGAAACCATCAAAATTTTCGCAAGTCTGATTCCCGAAACCAATATCTACAAAGGCCTAGGGGAAAAATACACATGCCGCTGTAATCGTGCGAGTTTCTACTTTCAGATGCAACAGGAATTTCTCGAGTTCGTGAATCCGTTCGCGAGATATAGGAGTTCGAAGTTAAGGAATGGTTGAGAAACCATCAAAATTTTCGCAAGTCTGATACTCGAAACCAATAACTACTATGGCCTAGGGGAAAAGTACACACACCATTGTAATCGGGCGAGTTTCTACTTTCAGATGCAACAGGAATTTTTCGAGTTCGTCAATCCATTCGCGAGATATGGGAGTTTGAAGTTAAGGAATGTTTGAGGAACCATCAAAATTTTCGCAAGTCTGATTCCCGAAACCAATAACTACAAAGGCCTAGGGGAAAAATACACATACCGTTGTAATCGTGCGAGTTTCTACTTTCAGATGCAACAGGAATTTCTCGAGTTCGTCAATCCGTTCGCGAGATATGGGAGTTTGAAGTTAGGGAACGCTTGAGCAACCATCAAAATTTTCGCAAGTCTGATACTCGAAACCAATAACTACTATGGCCTAGGGGAAAAGAACACACAACATTGTAATCGGGCGTGTTTCTACTTTCACATGCAACAGGAATTTCTCGAGATCGTCAATCCGTTCGCCAGATATGGGAGTTAGAAGTGAAGGAATGGTTGAGAATCCATCAAAATTTTCGCAAGTCTGATTCCCGAAACCAATAACTACAAAGGCCTAGGGGAAAAATACACATGCATTTGTAATCGTGCGAGTTTCTACTTTCGGATGCAACAGGAATTTCTCGAGTTCGTCAATCCGTTCGCGAGATATGGGAGTTTGAAGTTAAGGAACGTTTGAGAAACCATCAAAATTTTCGCAAGTCTGATACTCGAAACCAATAACTGGAATGGCCTAGGGCAAAAATACACACACCATTGTAATCGGGCGTGTTTCTACTTTCAGATGCAACAGGAATTCCTCGAGATCGTCAATCCGTTCCCGAGATATGGGAGTTTGAAATTAAGGAATGTTTGAGGAACCATCAAAATTTTCGCAAGTCTGATTTCCGAAACCAATAACTACAAAGGCCTAGGGGAAAATACACATACCGTTGTAATCGGGCAAGTCACTACTTTCAGATGCAATAGGAATTTCTCGAGTTCGTCAATCCGTTCTCGAGATATGGGAGTTTGAAGTTAAGGAATGGTTGAGAAACCATCAAAATTTTCGCTGGTCTGAAACTCGAAACCAATAACTGGAATGGCCTAGGGGAAAAGTACAAACACCATTGTAATCGGGCGAGTTTCTACTTTCAGATGCAACAGGAATTTCTCGAGTTCGTCAATCCGTTCGCGAGATATGGGAGTTAGAATTTAAGGAATGGTTGAGAAACCATCAAAGTTTTCGCAAGTCTGATACCCGAAACCAATAACTACAAAGGCCTAGGGGAAAAATACACATACCGTTGTAATCGCGCGAATTTCTACTTTCAGATGCAACAGGAATTTCAGAAGTTCGTCAATCCGTTCGCGAGATATGGGAGTTTGAAGTTAAGGAACGCTTGAGCAACCATCAAAATTTTCGCAAGTCTGATACTCGAAACCAATAACTACTATGGCCTAGGGGAAAAGAAAACACACCATTGTAATCGGGCGTGTTTCTACTTTCACATGCAACAGGAATTTCTCGAGTTCGTCAATCCGTTCGCGAGATATGGGAGTTTGAAGTTAGGGAATGGTTGAGAAACCATCAAAATTTTCGCTGATCTGATACTCGAAAACAATAACTGGAATGGCCTAGGGGACAAGTACACACACCACTGTAATCGGGCGTGTTTCTACTTTGAGATGCAACAGGAATTTCTCGAGGTCGTCAATCCGTTCGCCAGATATGGGAGTTAGAAGTGAAGGAATGGTTGAGAAACCATCAAAATTTTCGCAAGCCTGATTCCCGAAACCAATAACTACAAAGGCCTAGGGGAAAAATACACATGCCGTTGTAATCGTGCGAGTTTCTACTTTCAGATGCAACAGGAATTTCGCGAGTTCGTGAATCCGTTCGCGAGATATAGGAGTTCGAAGTTAAGGAATGGTTGAGAAACCATCAAAATTTTCGCAAGTCTGATACTCGAAATCAATAACTACTATGGCATAGGGGAAAAGTACACACACCATTGTAATCGGGCGTGTTTCTACTTTCCGATGCAACAGGAATTTCTCGAGCTCGTCAATCCATTCGCGAGATATGGGAGTTTGAAGTTAAGGAATGTTTGAGGAACCATCAAAATTTTCGCTGATCTGATACTCGAAAACAATAACTGGAATGGCCTAGGGGAAAAGTACACACACCACTGTAATCGGGCGTGTTTCTACTTTGAGATGCAACGGGAATTTCTCGAGGTCGTCAATCCGTTCGCCAGATATGGGAGTTAGAAGTGAAGGAATGGTTGAGAAACCATCAAAATTTTCGGAAGTCTGATTCCCGAAACCAATAACTACAAAGGCCTAGGGGAAAAATACACATGCCGTTGTAATCGTGCGAGTTTCTACTTTCAGATGCAACAGGAATTTCGCGAGTTCGTGAATCCGTTCGCGAGATATAGGAGTTCGAAGTTAAGGAATGGTTGAGAAACCATCAAAATTTTCGCAAGTCTGATACTCGAAACCAATAACTACTATGGCCTAGGGCAAAAATACACACACCGCTGTATTCCGGCGAGTTTCTACTTTCAGATGCAACAGGAATTTCTCGAGATCGTCAATCCGTTTGCCAGATATGGGAGTTCGAAGTTAAGGAATGGTTGAGAAACCATCAAAATTTTCGCAAGTCTGATACTCGAAACCAATAACTACTATGGCCTAGGGGAAAAGTACACATACCGTTGTCATCGGGCGAGTTTCTACTTTCAGATGCAACAGGAATTTCTCGAGATCGTCAATCCGTTCCCGAGATGTGGGAGTTTGAAATTAAGGAATGGTTGAGAGACCATCAAAATTTTCGCTGGTCTGATTCTCGAAACCAATAACTGGAATGGCCTAGGGGAAAAGTACACACACCACTGTAATCGGGGGTGTTTCTACTTTGAGATGCAACAGGAATTTCTCGAGATCGTCAATCCGTTCGCCAGATATGGGAGTTTGAATTTAAGGAACGGTTGAGAAACCATCAAAATTTTCGCATGTCTGATACTCGAAACCAATAACTACAGAGGCCTAGGGCAAAAATACACATACCGATGTAATCGGGCGAGTTTCTGCTTTCAGATGCAATAGGAATTTCTCGAGTTCGTCAATTCGTTCGCGAGATGTGGGAGTTTGAAGTTAAGGAATGGTTGAGGAACCATCAAAATTTTCGCAAGTCTGATTCCCGAAACCAATAACTACAAAGGCCTAGGGGAAAAGTACACATACCGTTGAAATCGGGCGAGTTTCTGCTTTCAGATGCAATAGGAATTTCTCGTGTTCGTCAATCCGTTCGCGAGATATGGGAGTTTGACGTTCAGGAATGGATGAGAAACGATAAAAATTTTCGCTGGTCTGATACTCGAAACCAATAACTGGAATGGCCTATGAGAAAAGTACACACACCATTGTAATGGGGCGAGTTTCTGCTTTCAGAAGCAATAGGAATTTCTCGTGTTCGTCAATCCGTTCGCGAGATATGGGAGTTTGAAGTTAAGGGATTGTTGAGAAACCATCAAAATTTTCGCAAGTCTGATTCCCGAAACCAATAACTACAAAGGCCTAGGGGAAAAATACACATACCGTTGTAATCGGGCGAGTTTCTACTTTCAGATGCAACAGGAATTTCTCGAGATCGTCAATCCGTTCCCGAGATATGGGAGTTTGAAGTTAAGGAATGTTTGAGGAACCATCAAAATTTTCGCAAGTCTGATTCCCGAAAACAATAACTACAAAGGCCTAGGGGAAAAATACACATACCGTTGTAATCGGGCGAGCTTCTACTTTCAGATGCAACAGGAATTTCTCGAGATCGTCAATCCGTTCCCGAGATATGGGAGTTTGAAATTAAGGAATGGTTGAGAAACCATCAAAATTTTCGCTGGTCTGATACTCGAAACAAATAACTGGAATGGCCTAGGGGAAAAGTACACACACCACTGTAATCGGGCGTGTTTCTACTTTGAGATGCAACAGGAACTTCTCGAGATCGTCAATCCGTTCGCCAGATATGGGAGTTAGAAGTGAAGAAATGGTTGAGAAACCATCAAAATTTTCGCAAGTCTGATTCCCGAAACCAATAACTACAAAGGCCTAGGGGAAAAATACACATGCCGTTGTAATCGTGCGAGTTTCTACTTTCAGATGCAACAGGAATTTCTCGAGTTCGTCAATCCGTTCGCGAGATATGGGAGTTTGAAGTTAAGGAACGTTTGAGAAAGCATCAAAATTTTCGCAAGTCTGATACTCGAAACCAATAACTACTATGGCCTAGGGGAAAAGAACACACACCATTGTAATCGGGCGTGTTTCTACTTTCAGATGCAACAGGAATTCCTCGAGATCGTCAATCCGTTCCCGAGATATGGGAGTTTGAAATTAAGGAATGTTTGAGGAACCATCAAAATTTTCGCAAGTCTGATTCCCGAAACCAATAACTACAGAGGCCTAGGGGAAAAATAGACATACCGTTGTAATCGGGCGAGTTTCTACTTTCAGATGCAAGAGGAATTTCTCGAGTTCGTCAATCCGTTCGCGAGATATGGGAGTTTGAAGTTAAGGAATGGTTGAGAAACCATCAAAATTTTCGCAAGTCTGATACTCGAAACCCATAACTACTATGAACTAGGGCAAAAATACACACACCGCTGTAATCGGGCGAGTTTCTGCTTTCAGATGCAATAGGAATTTCTCGAGTTCGTCAATTCGTTCGCGAGATATGGGAGTTTGAATTTAAGGAATGGTTGTGCAACCATCAAAATTTTCGCAAGTCTGATTCCCGAAACCTATAACTACAAAGTCCTAGGGGAAAAATACACATACCCTTGTAATCGGGCGATTTTCTATTTTCAGATGCAACAGGAATTTCTCGAGTTCGTCAATCCGTTCGCGAGATATGGGAGTTTGAATTTAAGGAACGGTTGAGAAACCATCAAAATTTTCGCATGTCTGATACTCGAAACCAATAACTACAGAGGCCAAGGGCAAAAATACACATACCGTTGTAATCGGGCGAGTTTCTGCTTTCAGATGCAATAGGAATTTCTCGAGTTCGTCAATTCGTTCGCGAGATATGGGAGTTTGAAGTTAAGGAATGGTTGAGCAACCATCAAAATTTTCGCAAGTCTGATTCCCGAAACCAATAACTACAAAGGCCTAGGGGAAAAGTACACATACCGTTGAAATCGGGCGAGTTTCTGCTTTCAGATGCAATAGGAATTTCTCGTGTTCGTCAATCCGTTCGCGAGATATGGGAGTTTGAAGTTTAGGAATGGTTGTGAAACCATCAAAATATTCGCTTGTCTGATACTCGAAACCAATAACTACTATGGCCTAGGGCAAAAATAAACATACCGTTGTAATCGGGCGACTTTCTGCTTTCAGATGCAACAGGAATTTCTCGAGTTCGTCAATTCGTTCGCGAGATATGGGAGTTTGAAGTTAAGAAATGGTTGAGCAACCATCAAAATTTTCGCAAGTCTGATTCCCGAAACCAATAACTACAAAGGCCTAGGGGAAACATGCACATACCGTTGTAATCGGGCGAGTTTCTACTTTCAGATGCAATAGGAGTTTCTCGAGTTCGTCAATCCGTTCGCGAGATATGGGAGTCTGACGTTCAGGAATGGATGAGAAACCATAAAAATTTTCGCTTGTCTGATACTCGAAACCAATAACTGGAATGGCCTATGAGAAAAGTACACACACCATTGTAATGGGGCGAGTTTCTGCTTTCAGAAGCAATAGGGATTTCTCGTGTTCGTCAATCCGTTCGCGAGATATGGGAGTTTGAAGTTAAGGGATGGTTGAGAAACCATCAAAATTTTCGCAAGTCTGATTCCCGAAACCAATAACTACAAAGGCCCAGGGGAAAAATACACATACCGATGTAATCGGGCGAGATTCTACTTTCAGATGCAACAGGAATTTCTGGAGTTCGTCAATCCGTTCGCGAGATATGGGAGTTTGAAGTTAGGGAATGGGTGAGAAACCATCAAAATTTTCGCTGGTCTGATACTCGAAACCAATAACTGGAATGGCTTAGGGGAAAAGTACACATACCGTTGAAATCGGGTGAGTTTCTGCTGTCAGATGCAATAGGAATTTCTCGAGTTCGTCAATTCCTTCGCGAGATATGGGAGTTTGAAGTTAAGGAATGGTTGAGCAACCATCAAAATTTTCGCAAGTCTGATTCCCGAAACCAATAACTACAAAGGCCTAGGGGAAAAATACACATACCGTTGTAATCGGGCGAGTTTCTACTTTCAGATGAAACAGGAATTTCTCGATTTCGTCAATCCGTTCGCGAGATATGGGAGTTTGAAGTTAAGGAATGGTTGAGAAACCATCAAAAATTTCGCTGGTCTGATACTCGAAACCAATAACTGGAATGGCCTAGGGGAAAAGTACACAAACCGATGTAATCGGGCGAGTTTCTGCTTTCAGATGCAATAGGAATTTCTCGAGTTCGTCAATTCGTTCGCGAGATATGGGAGTTTGAAGTTAAGGAATGGTTGAGCAACCATCAAAATTTTCGCAAGTCTGATTCCCGAAACCAATAACTACAAAGGCCTAGGGGAAAAGTACACATACCGTTGAAATCGGGCGAGTTTCTGCTTTCAGATGCAATAGGAATTTCTCGTGTTCGTCAATCCATTCGCGAGATATGGGAGTTTGAAGTTGAGCAATGGTTGAGAAACCATCAAAATATTCGCATGTCTGATACTCGAAACCAATAACTACAAAGGCCTAGGGGAAAAATACACATACTGTTGTAATCGCGCGAGTTTCTGCTTTCAGATGAAACAGGAATTTCTCGAGTTCGTCAATCCGTTCGCGACATATGGGAGTTTGAAGTTAAGGAATGGTTGAGAAACCATCAAAAATTTCGCTGGTCTGATACTCGAAACCAATAACTGGAATGGCCTAGGGGAAAAGTACACACACCATTGTAATGGGGCGAGTTTCAACTTTCAGATGCAACAGGAATTTCTCGAGTTTGTCAATCCGTTCGCGAGATATGGGAGTTTGAAATTAAGGAATGGTTGAGAAACCATCAAAATTTTCGCAAGTCTGATACTCGAAACCAATAACTACTATGGCCTAGGGCAAAAATACACATACCGCTGTAATCCGGCGAATTTCTGCTTTCAGATGCAACAAGAATTTCTCGAGTTCGTCAATTCGTTCGCGAGATATGGGAGTTTGAAGTTAAGGAATGGTTGAGAAACCATCAAAATTTTCGCATGTCTGATACTCGAAACCAATAACTACTATGGCCTAGGGCAAAAATACACGTACCCTTGCAATCGGGCGAGTTTCTGCTTTCAGATGGAATAGGAATTTCTCGTGGTCGTCAATCCGTTCGCGAGATATGGGAGTTTGAAGTTAAGGAATGGTTGAGAAACCATCAAAATTTTCGCAAGTCTGATACTCGAAACAAATAACTACAAAGGCCTAGGGAAAAAATACACATACCGTTGTAATCGGGCGAATTTCTACTTTCAGATGAAACAGGAATTTCTCGAGTTCGTCCATCCGTTCGCGAGATATGGGAGTTTGAAGTTAAGGAATGGTTGAGAAACCATCAAAAATTTCGCTGGTCTGATACTCGAAACCAATAACTGGAATGGCCTAGGGGAATAGTACACACACCATTGTAATGGGGCGAGTTTCTGCTGTCAGATGCAATAGGAATTTCTCGTGTTCGTCAATCCGTTCGCGAGATATGGGAGTTCGAAGTTAAGGAATGGTTGAGAAACCATCAAAATTTTCGCAAGTCTGATACTCGAAACCAATAACGACTATGGCCTAGGGCAAAAATACACATACCATTGTAATCGGGCGAGTTTCTACTTTCAGATGCAACAGGAATTTCTCGAGTTCGTCAATCCGTTCGCGAGATATGGGAGTTTGAATTTAAGGAACGGTTGAGAAACCATCAAAATTTTCGCATGTCTGATACTCGAAACCAATAACTACAGAGGCCTAGGGCAAAAATACACATACCGTTGTAATCGGGCGAGTTTCTGCTTTCAGATGCAATAGGAATTTCTCGAGTTCGGCAATTCGTTCGCGAGATATGGGAGTTTGAAGTTAAGGAATGGTTGGGCAACCATCAAAATTTTCGCAAGTCTGATTCCCGAAACCAATAACTACAGAGGCCTAGGGGAAAAATACACATACCGTTGTAATCGGGCGAGTTTCTACTTTCAGATGCAAGAGGAATTTCTCGAGTTCGTCAATCCGTTCGCGAGATATGGGAGTTTGAAGTTAAGGAATGGTTGAGAAACCATCAAAATTTTCGAATGTCTGATACTCGAAACCAATAACTACTATGGCCTAGGGCAAAAATACACACACCGCTGTAATCGGGCGAGTTTCTGCTTTCAGATGCAACAAGAATTTCGCGAGTTCGTCAATTCGTTCGCGAGATATGGGAGTTTGAAGTTAAGGAATGGTTGAGCAACCATCAAAATTTTCGCAAGTCTGATTCCCGAAACCAATAACAACAGAGGCCAAGGGGAAAAACACACATACCGTTGTAATCGGGCGAGTTTCTACTTTCAGATGCAACAAGAATTTCTCGAGTTCGTCAATCCGTTCGCGAGATATGGGAGTTTGAAGTTAAGGAATGGTTGAGGAGCCATCAAAAATTTCGCTGGTCTGATACTCGAAACCAATAACTGCAATGGCCTAGGGAAGAAGTACACACACAATTGTAATCGGGCGAGTTTCTACTTTCAGATGCAACAGGAATTTCTCGAGTTCGTCAATCCGTTCGCGAGATATGGGAGTTTGAAGTTAAGGAATGTTTGAGAAACCATCAAAATTTTCGCAAGTCTGATACTCGAAACCCAAAACTACTATGGCCTAGGGGAAAAATACACATACTGTTGTAATCGCGCGAGTTTCTGCTTTCAGATGAAACAGGAATTTCTCGAGTTCGTCAATCCGTTCGCGACATATGGGAGTTTGAAGTTAAGGAATGGTTGAGAAACCATCAAAAATTTCGCTGGTCTGATACTCGAAACCAATAACTGGAATGGCCTAGGGGAAAAGTACACACACCATTGTAATGGGGCGAGTTTCAACTTTCAGATGCAACAGGAATTTCTCGAGTTTGTCAATCCGTTCGCGAGATATGGGAGTTTGAAATTAAGGAATGGTTGAGAAACCATCAAAATTTTCGCAAGTCTGATACTCGAAACCAATAACTACTATGGCCTAGGGCAAAAATACACATACCGCTGTAATCCGGCGAATTTCTGCTTTCAGATGCAACAAGAATTTCTCGAGTTCGTCAATTCGTTCGCGAGATATGGGAGTTTGAAGTTAAGGAATGGTTGAGAAACCATCAAAATTTTCGCATGTCTGATACTCGAAACCAATAACTACTATGGCCTAGGGCAAAAATACACGTACCCTTGCAATCGGGCGAGTTTCTGCTTTCAGATGGAATAAGAATTTCTCGTGGTCGTCAATCCGTTCGCGAGATATGGGAGTTTGAAGTTAAGGAATGGTTGAGAAACCATCAAAATTTTCGCAAGTCTGATACTCGAAACAAATAACTACAAAGGCCTAGGGAAAAAATACACGTACCCTTGCAATCGGGCGAGTTTCTACTTTCAGATGAAACAGGAATTTCTCGAGTTCGTCCATCCGTTCGCGAGATATGGGAGTTTGAAGTTAAGGAATGGTTGAGAAACCATCAAAAATTTCGCTGGTCTGATACTCGAAACCAATAACTACTATGGCCTAGGGCAAAAATACACGTACCCTTGCAATCGGGCGAGTTTCTACTTTCAGATGAAACAGGAATTTCTCGAGTTCGTCCATCCGTTCGCGAGATATGGGAGTTTGAAGTTAAGGAATGGTTGAGAAACCATCAAAAATTTCGCTGGTCTGATACTCGAAACCAATAACTGGAATGGCCTAGGGGAATAGTACACACACCATTGTAATGGGGCGAGTTTCTACTTTCAGAAGCAACAGGAACTTCGCGAGTTCGTCAATCCGTTCGCGAGATATGGGAGTTTGAATTTAAGGAACGGTTGAGAAACCATCAAAATTTTCGCAAGTCTGATACTCGAAACCAATAACCACAGAGGCCTAGGGCAAAAATACACACACCGTTGTAATCGGGCGAGTTTCTGCTTTCAGATGCAATAGGAGTTTCTCGAGTTCGTTAATCCGTTCGCGAGATATGGGAGTTCGAAGTTAAGGAATGGTTGAGAAACCATCGAAATTTTCGCATGTGTGATACTCGAAACCAATAACTACAAAGGCCTAGGGGAAAAATACACATACCGTTGTAATCGCGCGAGTTTCTGCTTTCAGATGCAACAGGAATTTCTCGAGTTCGTCAATCCGTTCGCGAGATATGGGAGTTTTACGTTCAGGAATGGTTGAGCAACCATCAAAATTTTCGCTGGTCTGATACTCGAAACCAATAACTGGAATGGCCTAGGCGAAAAGTACACATACCGTTGAAATCGGGCGAGTTTCTGCTGTCAGATGCAATAGGAATTTCTCGTGTTCGTCAATCCGTTCGCGAGATATGGGAGTTCGAAGTTAAGGAATGGTTGAGAAACCATCAAAATTTTCGCAAGTCTGATACTCGAAACCAATAACGACTATGGCCTAGGGCAAAAATACACATACCATTGTAATCGGGCGAGTTTCTACTTTCAGATGCAACAGGAATTTCTCGAGTTCGTCAATCCGTTCGCGAGATATGGGAGTTTGAATTTAAGGAACGGTTGAGAAACCATCAAAATTTTCGCATGTCTGATACTCGAAACCAATAACTACAGAGGCCTAGGGCAAAAATACACATACCGTTGTAATCGGGCGAGTTTCTGCTTTCAGATGCAATAGGAATTTCTCGAGTTCGGCAATTCGTTCGCGAGATATGGGAGTTTGAAGTTAAGGAATGGTTGGGCAACCATCAAAATTTTCGCAAGTCTGATTCCCGAAACCAATAACTACAGAGGCCTAGGGGAAAACTACACATACCGTTGTAATCGGGCGAGTTTCTACTTTCAGATGCAAGAGGAATTTCTCGAGTTCGTCAATCCGTTCGCGAGATATGGGAGTTTGAAGTTATGGAATGGTTGAGAAACCATCAAAATTTTCGCAAGTCTGATTCCCGAA
This sequence comes from Ptiloglossa arizonensis, assembly GCF_051014685.1. Classification (NCBI taxonomy): domain Eukaryota; kingdom Metazoa; phylum Arthropoda; class Insecta; order Hymenoptera; family Colletidae; genus Ptiloglossa; species Ptiloglossa arizonensis. The sequence goes on along the minus strand of NW_027478756.1, from coordinate 466,762 downwards.
ACCAATAACTACAGAGGCCTAGGGGAAAAATACACATACCGTTGTAATCGGGCGAGTTTCTGCTTTCAGATGCAATAGGAATTTCTCGAGTTCGTCAATTCGTTCGTGAGATATGGGAGTTTGAAGTTAAGGAATGGTTGAGAAACCAACAAAAATTTCGCTGGTCTGATACTCGAAACAAATAACTACAAAGGCCTAGGGGAAAAATACACATACCGTTGTAATCGGGCGAGTTTCTGCTTTCAGATGCAACAAGAATTTCTCGTGTTCGTCAATTCGTTCGCGAGATATGGGAGTTTGAAGTTAAGGAATGGTTGAGCAACCATAAAAATTTTCGCATTTCTGATTCTCGAAACCAATAACCACAAAGGCCTAGGGGAAAAATATACATACCGTTGTAATCGCGCGAGTTTCTGCTTTCAGATGCAACAGGAATTTCTCGAGTTCGTCAATCCGTTCGCGAGATATGGGAGTTTGAAATTAAGGAATGGTTGAGAAACCATCAAAATTTTCGCAAGTCTGATACTCGAAACCAATAACTACTATGGCCTAGGGCAAAAATACACATACCGCTGTAATCCGGCGAATTTCTGCTTTCAGGTGCAACAAGAATTTCTCGAGTTCGTCAATTCGTTCGTGAGATATGGGAGTTTGAAGTTAAGGAATGGTTGAGAAACCATCAAAATTTTCGCATGTCTGAAACTCGAAACCAATAACTACTATGGCCTAGGGCAAAAATACACACACCGCTGTAATCGGGCGAGTTTCTGCTTTCAGATGCAACAAGAATTTCGCGAGTTCGTCAATTCGTTCGCGAGATATGGGAGTTTGAAGTTAAGGAATGGTTGAGCAACCATCAAAATTTTCGCAAGTCTGATTCCCGAAACCAATAACTACAGAGGCCAAGGGGAAAAACACACATACCGCTGTAATCCGGCGAATTTCTGCTTTCAGATGCAACAAGAATTTCTCGAGTTCGTCAATTCGTTCGCGAGATATGGGAGTTTGAAGTTAAGGATTGGTTGAGCAACCATCAAAATTTTCGGATGTCTGATTCCCGAAACCAATAACTACAGAGGCCTAGGGGAAAAATACACATACCGTTGTAATCGGGCGAGTTTCTACTTTCAGATGCAAGAGGAATTTCTCGAGTTCGTCAATCCGTTCGCGAGATATGGGAGTTTGAAGTTAAGGAATGGTCGAGAAACCATCAAAATTTTCGCTGGTCTGATACTCGAAACCAATAACTGGAATGGCCTAGGGGAAAAGTACACACACCATTGTAATGGGGCGAGTTTCTACTTTCAGAAGCAACAGGAACTTCGCGAGTTCGTCAATCCGTTCGCGAGATATGGGAGTTTGAATTTAAGGAACGGTTGAGAAACCATCAAAATTTTCGCAAGTCTGATACTCGAAACCAATAACTACTATGGCCTAGGGCAAAAATACACATACCGCTGTAATCCGGCGAATTTCTGCTTTCAGATGCAACAAGAATTTCTCGAGTTCGTCAATCCGTTCGCGAGATATGGGAGTTTGATATTAAGGAATGGTTGAGAAACCATCAAAAATTTCGCTGGTCTGATACTCGAAACCAATAACTGGAATGGCCTAGGGGAAAAGTACACACACCATTGTAATGGGGCGAGTTTCTACTTTCAGATGCAACAAGAATTTCTCGTGTTCGTCAATTCGTTCGCGAGATATGGGAGTTTGAAGTTAAGGAATGGTTGAGCAACCATAAAAATTTTCGCATGTCTGATTCTCGAAACCAATAACCACAAAGGCCTAGGGGAAAAATATACATACCGTTGTAATCGCGCGAGTTTCTGCTTTCAGATGCAACAGGAATTTCTCGAGTTCGTCAATCCGTTCGCGAGATATGGGAGTTTGAAATTAAGGAATGGTTGAGAAACCATCAAAATTTTCGCAAGTCTGATACTCGAAACCAATAACTACTATGGCCTAGGGCAAAAATACACATACCGCTGTAATCCGGTGAATTTCTGCTTTCAGGTGCAACAAGAATTTCTCGAGTTCGTCAATTCGTTCGTGAGATATGGGAGTTTGAAGTTAAGGAATGGTTGAGAAACCATCAAAATTTTCGCATGTCTGATACTCGAAACCAATAACTACTATGGCCTAGGGCAAAAATACACACACCGCTGTAATCGGGCGAGTTTCTGTTTTCAGATGCAACAAGAATTTCGCGAGTTCGTCAATTCGTTCGCGAGATATGGGAGTTTGAAGTTAAGGAATGGTTGAGAAACCATCAAAAATTTCGCTGGTCTGATACTCGAAACCAATAACTGGAATGGCCTAGGGGAATAGTACACACACCATTGTAATGGGGCGAGTTTCTACTTTCAGAAGCAACAGGAACTTCGCGAGTTCGTCAATCCGTTCGCGAGATATGGGAGTTTGAATTTAAGGAACGGTTGAGAAACCATCAAAATTTTCGCAAGTCTGATACTCGAAACCAATAACCACAGAGGCCTAGGGCAAAAATACACATACCGTTGTAATCGGGCGAGTTTCTGCTTTCAGATGCAATAGGAGTTTCTCGAGTTCGTCAATCCGTTCGCGAGATATGGGAGTTCGAAGTTAAGGAATGGTTGAGCAACCATCAAAATTTTCGGATGTCTGATTCCCGAAACCAATAACTACAGAGGCCTAGGGGAAAAATACACATACCCTTGTAATCGGGCGAGTTTCTACTTTCAGATGCAAGAGGAATTTCTCGAGTTCGTCAATCCGTTCGCGAGATATGGGAGTTTCAAGTTAAGGAATGGTCGAGAAACCATCAAAATTTTCGCTGGTCTGATACTCGAAACCAATAACTGGAATGGCCTAGGGGAAAAGTACACACACCATTGTAATGGGGCGAGTTTCTACTTTCAGATGCAATAGGAATTTCTCGAGTTCGTCAATTCGTTCGCGAGATATGGGAGTTTGAAGTTAAGGATTGGTTGAGCAACCATCAAAATTTTCGGATGTCTGATTCCCGAAACCAATAACTACAGAGGCCTAGGGGAAAAATACACATACCGTTGTAATCGGGCGAGTTTCTACTTTCAGATGCAAGAGGAATTTCTCGAGTTCGTCAATCCGTTCGCGAGATATGGGAGTTTGAAGTTAAGGAATGGTCGAGAAACCATCAAAATTTTCGCTGGTCTGATACTCGAAACCAATAACTGGAATGGCCTAGGGGAAAAGTACACACACCATTGTAATGGGGCGAGTTTCTACTTTCAGAAGCAACAGGAACTTCGCGAGTTCGTCAATCCGTTCGCGAGATATGGGAGTTTGAATTTAAGGAACGGTTGAGAAACCATCAAAATTTTCGCAAGTCTGATACTCGAAACCAATAACTACTATGGCCTAGGGCAAAAATACACATACCGCTGTAATCCGGCGAATTTCTGCTTTCAGATGCAACAAGAATTTCTCGAGTTCGTCAATCCGTTCGCGAGATATGGGAGTTTGATATTAAGGAATGGTTGAGAAACCATCAAAAATTTCGCTGGTCTGATACTCGAAACCAATAACTGGAATGGCCTAGGGGAAAAGTACACACACCATTGTAATGGGGCGAGTTTCTACTTTCAGATGCACAAGGAATTTCTCGAGTTCGTCAATCCGTTCGCGAGATATGGGAGTTTGAAGTTAAGGAATGGTTGAGAAACCATCAAAATTTTCGCAAGTCTGATACTCGAAACCAATAACTACTATGGCCTAGGGCAAAAATACACATACCGCTGTAATTAGGCGAATTTCTGCTTTCAGATCCAACAAGAATTTCTCGAGTTCGTCAATTCGTTCGCGAGTTATGGGAGTTTGCAGATAAGGAATGGTTGAGAAACCATCAAAATTTTCGCATGTCTGATACTCGAAACCAATAACTACTATGGCCTAGGGCAAAAATACACGTACCCTTGCAATCGGGCGAGTTTCTGCTTTCAGATGGAATAGGAATTTCTCGTGGTCGTCAATCCGTTCGCGAGACATGGGAGTTTGAAGTTAAGGAATGGTTGAGAAACCATCAAAATTTTCGCAAGTCTGATACTCGAAACAAATAACTACAAAGGCCTAGGGGAAAAATACACATACCGTTGTAATCGGGCGAGTTTCTGCTTTCAGATGCAATAGGAATTTCTCGAGTTCGTCAATTCGTTCGTGAGATATGGGAGTTTGAAGTTAAGGAATGGTTGAGAAACCATCAAAAATTTCGCTGGTCTGATACTCGAAACAAATAACTACAAAGGCCTAGGGGAAAAATACACATACCGTTGTAATCGGGCGAGTTTCTGCTTTCAGATGCAACAAGAATTTCTCGTGTTCGTCAATTCGTTCGCGAGATATGGGAGTTTGAAGTTAAGGAATGGTTGAGCAACCATAAAAATTTTCGCATTTCTGATTCTCGAAACCAATAACCACAAAGGCCTAGGGGAAAAATATACATACCGTTGTAATCGCGCGAGTTTCTGCTTTCAGATGCAACAGGAATTTCTCGAGTTCGTCAATCCGTTCGCGAGATATGGGAGTTTGAAATTAAGGAATGGTTGAGAAACCATCAAAATTTTCGCAAGTCTGATACTCGAAACCAATAACTACTATGGCCTAGGGCAAAAATACACATACCGCTGTAATCCGGCGAATTTCTGCTTTCAGGTGCAACAAGAATTTCTCGAGTTCGTCAATTCGTTCGTGAGATATGGGAGTTTGAAGTTAAGGAATGGTTGAGAAACCATCAAAATTTTCGCATGTCTGAAACTCGAAACCAATAACTACTATGGCCTAGGGCAAAAATACACACACCGCTGTAATCGGGCGAGTTTCTGCTTTCAGATGCAACAAGAATTTCGCGAGTTCGTCAATTCGTTCGCGAGATATGGGAGTTTGAAGTTAAGGAATGGTTGAGCAACCATCAAAATTTTCGCAAGTCTGATTCCCGAAACCAATAACTACAGAGGCCAAGGGGAAAAACACACATACCGCTGTAATCCGGCGAATTTCTGCTTTCAGATGCAACAAGAATTTCTCGAGTTCGTCAATTCGTTCGTGAGATATGGGAGTTTGAAGTTAAGGAATGGTTGAGAAACCATCAAAATTTTCGCATGTCTGATACTCGAAACCAATAACTACTATGGCCTAGGGCAAAAATACACACACCGCTGTAATCGGGCGAGTTTCTGCTTTCAGATGCAACAAGAATTTCGCGAGTTCGTCAATTCGTTCGCGAGATGTGGGAGTTTGAAGTTAAGGAATGGTTGAGAAACCATCAAAAATTTCGCTGGTCTGATACTCGAAACCAATAACTGGAATGGCCTTGGGGAATAGTACACACACCATTGTAATGGGGCGAGTTTCTACTTTCAGAAGCAACAGGAACTTCGCGAGTTCGTCAATCCGTTCGCGAGATATGGGAGTTTGAATTTAAGGAACGGTTGAGAAACCATCAAAATTTTCGCAAGTCTAATACTCGAAACAAATAACTACAAAGGCCTAGGGGAAAAATACACATACTGTTGTAATCGCGCGAGTTTCTGCTTTCAGATGAAACAGGAATTTCTCGAGTTCGTCAATCCGTTCGCGAGATATGGGAGTTTGAAGTTAAGGAATGGTTGAGAAACCATCAAAAATTTCGCTGGTCTGATACTCGAAACAAATAACTACAAAGGCCTAGGGGAAAAATACACATACCGTTGTAATCGGGCGAGTTTCTGCTTTCAGATGCAACAAGAATTTCTCGTGTTCGTCAATTCGTTCGCGAGATATGGGAGTTTGAAGTTAAGGAATGGTTGAGCAACCATAAAAATTTTCGCATGTCTGATTCTCGAAACCAATAACCACAAAGGCCTAGGGGAAAAATATACATACCGTTGTAATCGCGCGAGTTTCTGCTTTCAGATGCAACAGGAATTTCTCGAGTTCGTCAATCCGTTCGCGAGATATGGGAGTTTGAAATTAAGGAATGGTTGAGAAACCATCAAAATTTTCGCAAGTCTGATACTCGAAACCAATAACTACTATGGCCTAGGGCAAAAATACACATACCGCTGTAATCCGGTGAATTTCTGCTTTCAGGTGCAACAAGAATTTCTCGAGTTCGTCAATTCGTTCGTGAGATATGGGAGTTTGAAGTTAAGGAATGGTTGAGAAACCATCAAAATTTTCGCATGTCTGATACTCGAAACCAATAACTACTATGGCCTAGGGCAAAAATACACACACCGCTGTAATCGGGCGAGTTTCTGTTTTCAGATGCAACAAGAATTTCGCGAGTTCGTCAATTCGTTCGCGAGATATGGGAGTTTGAAGTTAAGGAATGGTTGAGAAACCATCAAAAATTTCGCTGGTCTGATACTCGAAACCAATAACTGGAATGGCCTAGGGGAATAGTACACACACCATTGTAATGGGGCGAGTTTCTACTTTCAGAAGCAACAGGAACTTCGCGAGTTCGTCAATCCGTTCGCGAGATATGGGAGTTTGAATTTAAGGAACGGTTGAGAAACCATCAAAATTTTCGCAAGTCTGATACTCGAAACCAATAACCACAGAGGCCTAGGGCAAAAATACACATACCGTTGTAATCGGGCGAGTTTCTGCTTTCAGATGCAATAGGAGTTTCTCGAGTTCGTCAATCCGTTCGCGAGATATGGGAGTTCGAAGTTAAGGAATGGTTGAGCAACCATCAAAATTTTCGGATGTCTGATTCCCGAAACCAATAACTACAGAGGCCTAGGGGAAAAATACACATACCCTTGTAATCGGGCGAGTTTCTACTTTCAGATGCAAGAGGAATTTCTCGAGTTCGTCAATCCGTTCGCGAGATATGGGAGTTTCAAGTTAAGGAATGGTCGAGAAACCATCAAAATTTTCGCTGGTCTGATACTCGAAACCAGTAACTGGAATGGCCTAGGGGAAAAGTACACACACCATTGTAATGGGGCGAGTTTCTACTTTCAGATGCAATAGGAATTTCTCGAGTTCGTCAATTCGTTCGCGAGATATGGGAGTTTGAAGTTAAGGATTGGTTGAGCAACCATCAAAATTTTCGGATGTCTGATTCCCGAAACCAATAACTACAGAGGCCTAGGGGAAAAATACACATACCGTTGTAATCGGGCGAGTTTCTACTTTCAGATGCAAGAGGAATTTCTCGAGTTCGTCAATCCGTTCGCGAGATATGGGAGTTTGAAGTTAAGGAATGGTCGAGAAACCATCAAAATTTTCGCTGGTCTGATACTCGAAACCAATAACTGGAATGGCCTAGGGGAAAAGTACACACACCATTGTAATGGGGCGAGTTTCTACTTTCAGAAGCAACAGGAACTTCGCGAGTTCGTCAATCCGTTCGCGAGATATGGGAGTTTGAATTTAAGGAACGGTTGAGAAACCATCAAAATTTTCGCAAGTCTGATACTCGAAACCAATAACTACTATGGCCTAGGGCAAAAATACACATACCGCTGTAATCCGGCGAATTTCTGCTTTCAGATGCAACAAGAATTTCTCGAGTTCGTCAATCCGTTCGCGAGATATGGGAGTTTGATATTAAGGAATGGTTGAGAAACCATCAAAAATTTCGCTGGTCTGATACTCGAAACCAATAACTGGAATGGCCTAGGGGAAAAGTACACACACCATTGTAATGGGGCGAGTTTCTACTTTCAGATGCACAAGGAATTTCTCGAGTTCGTCAATCCGTTCGCGAGATATGGGAGTTTGAAGTTAAGGAATGGTTGAGAAACCATCAAAATTTTCGCAAGTCTGATACTCGAAACCAATAACTACTATGGCCTAGGGCAAAAATACACATACCGCTGTAATTAGGCGAATTTCTGCTTTCAGATCCAACAAGAATTTCTCGAGTTCGTCAATTCGTTCGCGAGTTATGGGAGTTTGCAGATAAGGAATGGTTGAGAAACCATCAAAATTTTCGCATGTCTGATACTCGAAACCAATAACTACTATGGCCTAGGGCAAAAATACACGTACCCTTGCAATCGGGCGAGTTTCTGCTTTCAGATGGAATAGGAATTTCTCGTGGTCGTCAATCCGTTCGCGAGACATGGGAGTTTGAAGTTAAGGAATGGTTGAGAAACCATCAAAATTTTCGCAAGTCTGATACTCGAAACAAATAACTACAAAGGCCTAGGGGAAAAATACACATACCGTTGTAATCGGGCGAATTTCTACTTTCAGATGAAACAGGAATTTCTCGAGTTCGTCCATCCGTTCGCGAGATATGGGAGTTTGAAGTTAAGGAATGGTTGAGAAACCATCAAAAATTTCGCTGGTCTGATACTCGAAACCAATAACTGGAATGGCCTAGGGGAAAAGTACACACACCCTTGTAATGGGGCGAGTTTCTACTTTCAGAAGCAACAGGAACTTCGCGAGTTCGTCAATCCGTTCGCGAGATATGGGAGTTTGAATTTAAGGAACGGTTGAGAAACCATCAAAATTTTCGCAAGTCTGATACTCGAAACCAATAACCACAGAGGCCTAGGGCAAAAATACACATACCGTTGTTATCGGGCGAGTTTCTGCTTTTATATGCAATAGGAGTTTCTCGAGTTCGTCAAACCGTTCGCGAGATATGGGAGTTTGAAGTTAAGGAATGGTTGACAAACCATCAAAATTTTCGCAAGTCTGATACTCGAAACCCATAACTACTATGGGTTAGGGGAAAAGTACACACACCATTGTAATGGGGCGAGTTTCTACTTTCAGATGCAATAGGAATTTCTCGAGTTCGTCAATTCGTTCGCGAGATATGGGAGTTTGAAGTTAAGGATTGGTTGAGCAACCATCAAAATTTTCGGATGTCTGATTCCCGAAACCAATAACTACAGAGGCCTAGGGGAAAAATACACATACCGTTGTAATCGGGCGAGTTTCTACTTTCAGATGCAAGAGGAATTTCTCGAGTTCGTCAATCCGTTCGCGAGATATGGGAGTTTGAAGTTAAGGAATGGTCGAGAAACCATCAAAATTTTCGCTGGTCTGATACTCGAAACCAATAACTGGAATGGCCTAGGGGAAAAGTACACTCACCATTGTAATCGGGAGAGTTTCTACTTTCAGATGCAAGAGGAATTTCTCGTGTTCGTCAATCCGTTCGCGAGATATGGGAGTGTGAAGTTAAGGAATGGTTGAGAAACCATCAAAATTTTCGCAGGTCTAATACCCGAAACAAATAACTACAAAGGCCTAGGGTAAAAATACACATACTGTTGTAATCGCGCGAGTTTCTGCTTTCAGATGCAATAGGAATTTCTCGAGTTCGTCAATCCGTTCGCGTGATACGGGAGTTTGAAATTAAGGAATGGTTGAGAAACCATCAAAATTTTCGCAAGTCTGATACTCGAAACCAATAACTACTATGGCCTAGGGCAAAAATACACATACCGTTGTAATCGGGCGAGTTTCTGCTTTCAGATGCAACAAGAATTTCTCGAGTTCGTCAATTCGTTCGCGAGATATGGGAGTTTGAAGTTAAGGAATGGTTGAGCAACCATAAAAATTTTCGCATGTGTGATACTCGAAACCAATAACTACAATGGCCTAGGGGAAAAATACACATACCGTTGTAATCGGGCGAATTTCTACTTTCAGATGAAACAGGAATTTCTCGAGTTCGTCCATCCGTTCGCGAGATATGGGAGTTTGAAGTTAAGGAATGGTTGAGACACCATAAAAAATTTCGCAAGTCTGATACTGGAAACGAATAACTGGAATGGCCTAGGGGAAAAGTACACACACCATTGTAATGGGGCGAGTTTCTACTTTCAGAGGCAACAGGAACTTCGCGAGTTCTTCAATCCGTTCGCGAGATATGGGAGTTTGAAATTAAGGAATGGTTGAGAAACCATAAAAATTTTCGCTGGTCTGATACTCGTAACCAATAACTGGAATGGCCTAGGGGAAAAGTACACATACCGTTGAAATCGGGCGAGTTTCTGCTGTTAGATGCAATAGGAATTTCTCGTGTTCGTCAATCCGTTCGCGAGATATGGGAGTTTGAAGTTAAAGAATGGTTGAGAAACCATCAAAATTTTCGCAAGTCTGAAACTCGAAACCAATAACTACTATGGCCTAGGGCAAAAATACATATACCGATGTAATCGGGCGAGTTTCTGCTTTCAGATGCTATAGGAATTTCTCGAGTTCGTCAATCCGTTCGCATAGTATGGGAGTTTGAAGTTAAGGAATGGTTGAGAAACGATCAAAATTTTCGAATGTCTGATTTTCGAAACCAATAACTACAATGGCCTAGGGGAAAATACACATACCGTTGTAATCGGGCGAGTTTCTACTTTCAGATGAAACAGGAATTTCTCGAGTTCGTCAATCCGTTCGCGAGATATGGGAGTTTGAAGTTTAGGAATGTTTGAGAAACCATCAAAAATTTCGCTGGTCTGATACTCGAAACCAATAACTGGAATGGCCTAGGGGAAAAGTACACACACCATTGTAATGGGGCGAGTTTCTACTTTCAGATGCAACAGGAATTTCTCGAGTTCGTCAATCCGTTCGCGAGATATGGGAGTTTGAGGTTAAAGAATGGTTGAGAAACCATCAAAATTTTCGCAAGTCTAATACTCGAAACAAATAACTACAAAGGCCTAGGGGAAAAATACACATACTGTTGTAATCGCGCGAGTTTCTGCTTTCAGATGAAACAGGAATTTCTCGAGTTCGTCAATCCGTTCGCGAGATATGGGAGTTTGAAATTAAGGAATGGTTGAGAAACCATCAAAAATTTCGCTGGTCTGATACTCGAAACCAATAACTGGAATGGCCTAGGGGAAAAATACACATACTGTTGTAATCGCGCGAGTTTCTGCTTTCAGATGAAAAAGGAATTTCTCGAGTTCGTCAATCCGTTCGCGAGATATGGGAGTTTGAAATTAAGGAATGGTTGAGAAACCATCAAAATTTTCGCAAGTCTGATACTCGAAACCAATAACTACTATGGCCTAGGGCAAAAATACACATACCGCTGTAATCCGGCGAATTTCTGCTTTCAGATGCAACAAGAATTTCTCGAGTTCGTCAATTCGTTCGCGAGATATGGGAGTTTGAAGTTAAGGAATGGTTGAGAAACCATCAAAATTTTCGCATGTCTGATACTCGAAACCAATAACTACTATGGCCTAGGGCAAAAATACACGTACCCTTGCAATCGGGCGAGTTTCTGCTTTCAGATGCAACAAGAATTTCTCGAGTTCGTCAATTCGTTCGCGAGATATGGGAGTTTGAAGTTAAGGAATGATTGAGCAACCATAAAAATTTTCGCATGTCTGATACTCGAAACCAATAACTACAATGGCCTAGGGGAAAAATACACATACCGTTGTAATCGGGCGAATTTCTACTTTCAGATGAAACAGGAATTTCTCGAGTTCGTCCATCCGTTCGCGAGATATGGGAGTTTGAAATTAAGGAATGGTTCAGAAACCATCAAAATTTTCGCTGGTCTGTTACTCAAAACCAATACCTGGAATGGCCTAGGGGAAAAGTACACATACCGTTCAAATCGGGCGAGTTTCTGCTTTCAGATGCAATAGGAATTTCTCGAGTTCGTCAATCCGTTCGCATAATATGGGAGTTTGAAGTTAAGGAATGGTTGAGAAACCATCAAAATTTTCGCATGTCTGATATTCGAAACCAATAACTACAATAGCCTAGGGGAAAAGTACACACACCATCGTAATCGCGCGAGTTTCTGCTTTCAGATGCAACAGGAATTTCTCGAGTTCGTCAAACCGTTCGCGAGATATGGGAGTTTGAAATTAAGGAATGGTTGAGAAACCATCAAAATTTTCGCAAGTCTGATACTCGAAACCAATAACTACTATGGCCTAGGGCAAAAATACACATACCGCTGTAATCCGGCGAATTTCTGCTTTCAGATGCAACAAGAATTTCTCGAGTTCGTCAATCCGTTCGCGAGATATGGGAGTTTGAAGTTAAGGAATGGTTGAGAAACCATCAAAAATTTCGCTGGTCTGATACTCGAAACCAATAACTGGAATGGCCTAGGGGAAAAGTACACACACCATTGTAATGGGGCGCGTTTCTACTTTCAGAAGCAACAGGAACTTCGCGAGTTGGTCAATCCGTTCGCGAGATATGGGAGTTTGAATTTAAGGAACGGTTGAGAAACCATCATAATTTTCGCAAGTCTGATACTCGAAACCAATAACCACAGAGGCCTAGGGCAAAAATACACATACCGTTGTAATCGGGCGAGTTTCTGCTTTCAGATGCAATAGGAGTTTCTCGAGTTCGTCAATCCGTTCGCGAGATATGGGAGTTTGAAGTTAAGGAATGGTTGACAAACCATCAAAATTTTCGCAAGTCTGATACTCGAAACCCATAACTACTATGGGTTAGGGGAAAAGTACGCAAACCATTGTAATGGGGCGAGTTTCTACTTTCAGATGCAATAGGAATTTCTCGAGTTCGTCAATTCGTTCGCGAGATATGGGAGTTTGAAGTTAAGGATTGGTTGAGCAACCATCAAAATTTTCGGATTTCTGATTCCCGAAACCAATAACTACAGAGGCCTAGGGGAAAAATACACATACCGTTGTAATCGGGCGAGTTTCTACTTTCAGATGCAAGAGGAATTTCTCGAGTTCGTCAATCCGTTCGCGAGATATGGGAGTTTGAAGTTAAGGAATGGTCGAGAAACCATCAAAATTTTCGCTGGTCTGATACTCGAAACCAATAACTGGAATGGCCTAGGGGAAAAGTACACACACCATTGTAATGGGGCGAGTTTCTACTTTCAGAAGCAACAGGAACTTCGCGAGTTCGTCAATCCGTTCGCGAGATATGGGAGTTTGAATTTAAGGAACGGTTGAGAAACCATCAAAATTTTCGCAAGTCTGATACTCGAAACCAATAACTACTATGGCCTAGGGCAAAAATACACATACCGCTGTAATCCGGCGAATTTCTGCTTTCAGATGCAACAAGAATTTCTCGAGTTCGTCAATCCGTTCGCGAGATATGGGAGTTTGATATTAAGGAATGGTTGAGAAACCATCAAAAATTTCGCTGGTCTGATACTCGAAACCAATAACTGGAATGGCCTAGGGGAAAAGTACACACACCATTGTAATGGGGCGAGTTTCTACTTTCAGATGCACAAGGAATTTCTCGAGTTCGTCAATCCGTTCGCGAGATATGGGAGTTTGAAGTTAAGGAATGGTTGAGAAACCATCAAAATTTTCGCAAGTCTGATACTCGAAACCAATAACTACTATGGCCTAGGGCAAAAATACACATACCGCTGTAATTAGGCGAATTTCTGCTTTCAGATCCAACAAGAATTTCTCGAGTTCGTCAATTCGTTCGCGAGTTATGGGAGTTTGCAGATAAGGAATGGTTGAGAAACCATCAAAATTTTCGCATGTCTGATACTCGAAACCAATAACTACTATGGCCTAGGGCAAAAATACACGTACCCTTGCAATCGGGCGAGTTTCTGCTTTCAGATGGAATAGGAATTTCTCGTGGTCGTCAATCCGTTCGCGAGACATGGGAGTTTGAAGTTAAGGAATGGTTGAGAAACCATCAAAATTTTCGCAAGTCTGATACTCGAAACAAATAACTACAAAGGCCTAGGGGAAAAATACACATACCGTTGTAATCGGGCGAATTTCTACTTTCAGATGAAACAGGAATTTCTCGAGTTCGTCCATCCGTTCGCGAGATATGGGAGTTTGAAGTTAAGGAATGGTTGAGAAACCATCAAAAATTTCGCTGGTCTGATACTCGAAACCAATAACTGGAATGGCCTAGGGGAAAAGTACACACACCCTTGTAATGGGGCGAGTTTCTACTTTCAGAAGCAACAGGAACTTCGCGAGTTCGTCAATCCGTTCGCGAGATATGGGAGTTTGAATTTAAGGAACGGTTGAGAAACCATCAAAATTTTCGCAAGTCTGATACTCGAAACCAATAACCACAGAGGCCTAGGGCAAAAATACACATACCGTTGTTATCGGGCGAGTTTCTGCTTTTATATGCAATAGGAGTTTCTCGAGTTCGTCAAACCGTTCGCGAGATATGGGAGTTTGAAGTTAAGGAATGGTTGACAAACCATCAAAATTTTCGCAAGTCTGATACTCGAAACCCATAACTACTATGGGTTAGGGGAAAAGTACACACACCATTGTAATGGGGCGAGTTTCTACTTTCAGATGCAATAGGAATTTCTCGAGTTCGTCAATTCGTTCGCGAGATATGGGAGTTTGAAGTTAAGGATTGGTTGAGCAACCATCAAAATTTTCGGATGTCTGATTCCCGAAACCAATAACTACAGAGGCCTAGGGGAAAAATACACATACCGTTGTAATCGGGCGAGTTTCTACTTTCAGATGCAAGAGGAATTTCTCGAGTTCGTCAATCCGTTCGCGAGATATGGGAGTTTGAAGTTAAGGAATGGTCGAGAAACCATCAAAATTTTCGCTGGTCTGATACTCGAAACCAATAACTGGAATGGCCTAGGGGAAAAGTACACTCACCATTGTAATCGGGAGAGTTTCTACTTTCAGATGCAAGAGGAATTTCTCGTGTTCGTCAATCCGTTCGCGAGATATGGGAGTGTGAAGTTAAGGAATGGTTGAGAAACCATCAAAATTTTCGCAGGTCTAATACCCGAAACAAATAACTACAAAGGCCTAGGGTAAAAATACACATACTGTTGTAATCGCGCGAGTTTCTGCTTTCAGATGCAATAGGAATTTCTCGAGTTCGTCAATCCGTTCGCGTGATACGGGAGTTTGAAATTAAGGAATGGTTGAGAAACCATCAAAATTTTCGCAAGTCTGATACTCGAAACCAATAACTACTATGGCCTAGGGCAAAAATACACATACCGTTGTAATCGGGCGAGTTTCTGCTTTCAGATGCAACAAGAATTTCTCGAGTTCGTCAATTCGTTCGCGAGATATGGGAGTTTGAAGTTAAGGAATGGTTGAGCAACCATAAAAATTTTCGCATGTGTGATACTCGAAACCAATAACTACAATGGCCTAGGGGAAAAATACACATACCGTTGTAATCGGGCGAATTTCTACTTTCAGATGAAACAGGAATTTCTCGAGTTCGTCCATCCGTTCGCGAGATATGGGAGTTTGAAGTTAAGGAATGGTTGAGACACCATAAAAAATTTCGCAAGTCTGATACTGGAAACGAATAACTGGAATGGCCTAGGGGAAAAGTACACACACCATTGTAATGGGGCGAGTTTCTACTTTCAGAGGCAACAGGAACTTCGCGAGTTCTTCAATCCGTTCGCGAGATATGGGAGTTTGAAATTAAGGAATGGTTGAGAAACCATAAAAATTTTCGCTGGTCTGATACTCGTAACCAATAACTGGAATGGCCTAGGGGAAAAGTACACATACCGTTGAAATCGGGCGAGTTTCTGCTGTTAGATGCAATAGGAATTTCTCGTGTTCGTCAATCCGTTCGCGAGATATGGGAGTTTGAAGTTAAAGAATGGTTGAGAAACCATCAAAATTTTCGCAAGTCTGAAACTCGAAACCAATAACTACTATGGCCTAGGGCAAAAATACATATACCGATGTAATCGGGCGAGTTTCTGCTTTCAGATGCTATAGGAATTTCTCGAGTTCGTCAATCCGTTCGCATAGTATGGGAGTTTGAAGTTAAGGAATGGTTGAGAAACGATCAAAATTTTCGAATGTCTGATTTTCGAAACCAATAACTACAATGGCCTAGGGGAAAATACACATACCGTTGTAATCGGGCGAGTTTCTACTTTCAGATGAAACAGGAATTTCTCGAGTTCGTCAATCCGTTCGCGAGATATGGGAGTTTGAAGTTTAGGAATGTTTGAGAAACCATCAAAAATTTCGCTGGTCTGATACTCGAAACCAATAACTGGAATGGCCTAGGGGAAAAGTACACACACCATTGTAATGGGGCGAGTTTCTACTTTCAGATGCAACAGGAATTTCTCGAGTTCGTCAATCCGTTCGCGAGATATGGGAGTTTGAGGTTAAAGAATGGTTGAGAAACCATCAAAATTTTCGCAAGTCTAATACTCGAAACAAATAACTACAAAGGCCTAGGGGAAAAATACACATACTGTTGTAATCGCGCGAGTTTCTGCTTTCAGATGAAACAGGAATTTCTCGAGTTCGTCAATCCGTTCGCGAGATATGGGAGTTTGAAATTAAGGAATGGTTGAGAAACCATCAAAAATTTCGCTGGTCTGATACTCGAAACCAATAACTGGAATGGCCTAGGGGAAAAATACACATACTGTTGTAATCGCGCGAGTTTCTGCTTTCAGATGAAAAAGGAATTTCTCGAGTTCGTCAATCCGTTCGCGAGATATGGGAGTTTGAAATTAAGGAATGGTTGAGAAACCATCAAAATTTTCGCAAGTCTGATACTCGAAACCAATAACTACTATGGCCTAGGGCAAAAATACACATACCGCTGTAATCCGGCGAATTTCTGCTTTCAGATGCAACAAGAATTTCTCGAGTTCGTCAATTCGTTCGCGAGATATGGGAGTTTGAAGTTAAGGAATGGTTGAGAAACCATCAAAATTTTCGCATGTCTGATACTCGAAACCAATAACTACTATGGCCTAGGGCAAAAATACACGTACCCTTGCAATCGGGCGAGTTTCTGCTTTCAGATGCAACAAGAATTTCTCGAGTTCGTCAATTCGTTCGCGAGATATGGGAGTTTGAAGTTAAGGAATGATTGAGCAACCATAAAAATTTTCGCATGTCTGATACTCGAAACCAATAACTACAATGGCCTAGGGGAAAAATACACATACCGTTGTAATCGGGCGAATTTCTACTTTCAGATGAAACAGGAATTTCTCGAGTTCGTCCATCCGTTCGCGAGATATGGGAGTTTGAAATTAAGGAATGGTTCAGAAACCATCAAAATTTTCGCTGGTCTGTTACTCAAAACCAATACCTGGAATGGCCTAGGGGAAAAGTACACATACCGTTCAAATCGGGCGAGTTTCTGCTTTCAGATGCAATAGGAATTTCTCGAGTTCGTCAATCCGTTCGCATAATATGGGAGTTTGAAGTTAAGGAATGGTTGAGAAACCATCAAAATTTTCGCATGTCTGATATTCGAAACCAATAACTACAATAGCCTAGGGGAAAAGTACACACACCATCGTAATCGCGCGAGTTTCTGCTTTCAGATGCAACAGGAATTTCTCGAGTTCGTCAAACCGTTCGCGAGATATGGGAGTTTGAAATTAAGGAATGGTTGAGAAACCATCAAAATTTTCGCAAGTCTGATACTCGAAACCAATAACTACTATGGCCTAGGGCAAAAATACACATACCGCTGTAATCCGGCGAATTTCTGCTTTCAGATGCAACAAGAATTTCTCGAGTTCGTCAATCCGTTCGCGAGATATGGGAGTTTGAAGTTAAGGAATGGTTGAGAAACCATCAAAAATTTCGCTGGTCTGATACTCGAAACCAATAACTGGAATGGCCTAGGGGAAAAGTACACACACCATTGTAATGGGGCGCGTTTCTACTTTCAGAAGCAACAGGAACTTCGCGAGTTGGTCAATCCGTTCGCGAGATATGGGAGTTTGAATTTAAGGAACGGTTGAGAAACCATCATAATTTTCGCAAGTCCGATACTCGAAACCAATAACCACAGAGGCCTAGGGCAAAAATACACATACCGTTGTAATCGGGCGAGTTTCTGCTTTCAGATGCAATAGGAGTTTCTCGAGTTCGTCAATCCGTTCGCGAGATATGGGAGTTTGAAGTTAAGGAATGGTTGACAAACCATCAAAATTTTCGCAAGTCTGATACTCGAAACCCATAACTACTATGGGTTAGGGGAAAAGTACGCAAACCATTGTAATGGGGCGAGTTTCTACTTTCAGATGCAATAGGAATTTCTCGAGTTCGTCAATTCGTTCGCGAGATATGGGAGTTTGAAGTTAAGGATTGGTTGAGCAACCATCAAAATTTTCGGATTTCTGATTCCCGAAACCAATAACTACAGAGGCCTAGGGGAAAAATACACATACCGTTGTAATCGGGCGAGTTTCTACTTTCAGATGCAAGAGGAATTTCTCGAGTTCGTCAATCCGTTCGCGAGATATGGGAGTTTGAAGTTAAGGAATGGTCGAGAAACCATCAAAATTTTCGCTGGTCTGATACTCGAAACCAATAACTGGAATGGCCTAGGGGAAAAGTACACACACCATTGTAATCGGGAGAGTTTCTACTTTCAGATGCAAGAGGAATTTCTCGTGTTCGTCAATCCGTTCGCGAGATATGGGAGTGTGAAATTAAGGAATGGTTGAGAAACCATCAAAATTTTCGCAAGTCTGATACTCGAAACCAATAACTACTATGGCCTAGGGCAAAAATACACATACCGTTGTAATCGGGCGAGTTTCTGCTTTCAGATGCAACAAGAATTTCTCGAGTTCGTCAATTCGTTCGCGAGATATGGGAGTTTGCAGATAAGGAATGGTTGAGAAACCATCAAAATTTTCGCATGTCTGATACTCGAAACCAATAACTGCTATGGCCTAGGGCAAAAATACACGTACCCTTGCAATCGGGCGAGTTTCTGCTTTCAGATGGAATAGGAATTTCTCGTGGTCGTCAATCCGTTCGCGAGATATGGGAGTTTGAAGTTAAGGAATGGTTGAGAAACCATCAAAATTTTCGCAAGTCTGATACTCGAAACAAATAACGACAAAGGCCTAGGGGAAAAATACACATACTGTTGTAATCGCGCGAGTTTCTGCTTTCAGATGCAACAGGAATTTCTCGAGTTTGTCAATCCGTTCGCGAGATATGGGAGTTTGAAATTAAGGAATGGTTGAGAAACCATCAAAATTTTCGCAAGTCTGATACTCGAAACCAATAACTACTATGGTCTAGGGCAAATATACACATACCGATGTAATCCGGCGATTTTCTGCTTTCAGATCCAACAAGAATTTCTCGAGTTCGTCAATTCGTTCGCGAGATATGGGAGTTTGAAGATAAGGAATGGTTGAGAAACCATCAAAATTTTCGCATGTCTGATACACGAAACCAATAACTACTATGGCCTAGGGCAAAAATACACGTACCCTTGCAATCGGGCGAGTTTCTGCTTTCAGATGCAAAAGGAATTTCTCGTGGTCGTCAATCCGTTCGCGAGATGTGGGAGTTTGAAGTTAAGGAATGGTTGAGAAACCATCAAAATTTTCGCAAGTCTGATACTCGAAACAAATAACTACAAAGGCCTAGGGGAAAAATACACATACCGTTGTAATCGGGCGAATTTCTACTTTCAGATGAAACAGGAATTTCTCGAGTTCGTCCATCCGTTCGCGAGATATGGGAGTTTGAACTTAAGGAATGGTTGAGAAACCATCAAAAATTTCGCTGGTCTGATACTCGAAACCAATAACTGGAATGGCCTAGGGGAAAAGGACACACACCATTGTAATGGGGCGAGTTTCTACTTTCAGAAGCAACAGGAACTTCGCGAGTTCGTCGATCCGTTCGCGAGATATGGGAGTTTGAAATTAAGGAATGGTTGAGAAACCATCAAAATTTTCGCAAGTCTGATACTCGAAACCAATAACTACTATGGCCTAGGGCAAAAATACACATACCGCTGTAATCCGGCGAATTTCTGCTTTCAGATCCAACAAGAATTTCTCGAGTTCGTCAATTCGTTCGCGAGATATGGGAGTTTGCAGATAAGGAATGGTTGAGAAACCATCAAAATTTTCGCATGTCTGATACTCGAAACCAATAACTACTATGGCCTAGGGCAAAAATACACGTACCCTTGCAATCGGGCGAGTTTCTGCTTTCAGATGGAATAGGAATTTCTCGTGGTCGTCAATCCGTTCGCGAGATATGGGAGTTTGAAGTTAAGGAATGGTTGAGAAACCATCAAAATTTTCGCAAGTCTGATACTCGAAACAAATAACTACAAAGGCCTAGGGGAAAAATACACATACCGTTGTAATCGGGCGAATTTCTACTTTCAGATGAAACAGGAATTTCTCGAGTTCGTCCATCCGTTCGCGAGATATGGGAGTTTGAAGTTAAGGAATGGTTGAGAAACCATCAAAAATTTCGCTGGTCTGATACTCGAAACCAATAACTGGAATGGCCTAGGGGAAAAGTACACACACCATTGTAATGGGGCGAGTTTCTACTTTCAGAAGCAACAGGAACTTCGCGAGTTCGTCAATCCGTTCGCGAGATATGGGAGTTTGAATTTAAGGAACGGTTGAGAAACCATCAAAATTTTCGCAAGTCTGATACTCGAAACCAATAACCACAGAGGCCTAGGGCAAAAATACACATACCGTTGTAATCGGGCGAGTTTCTGCTTTCAGATGCAATAGGAGTTTCTCGAGTTCGTCAATCCGTTCGCGACATATGGGAGTTTGAAGTTAAGGAATGGTTGAGAGACCATCAAAATTTTCGCAAGTCTGATACTCGAAACAAATAACCACAAAGGCCTAGGGGAAAAATACACATACTGTTGTAATCGCGCGAGTTTCTGCTTTCAGACGAAACCGGAATTTCTCGAGTTCGTCAATCCGTTCGCGAGATATGGGAGTTTGAAGTTAAGGAATGGTTGAGAAACCATCAAAAATTTCGCTGGTCTGATACTCGAAACCAATAACTGGAATGGCCTAGGGGAAAAATACACATACTGTTGTAATCGCGCGAGTTTCTGCTTTCAGATGAAAAAGGAATTTCTCGAGTTCGTCAATCCGTTCGCGAGATATGGGAGTTTGAAGTTAAGGAATGTTTGAGAAACCATCAAAATTTTCGCAAGTCTGATACTCGAAACAAATAACCACAAAGGCCTAGGGGAAAAATACACATACTGTTGTAATCGCGCGAATTTCTACTTTCAGATGAAACAGGAATTTCTCGAGTTCGTCTATCCGTTCGCAAGATATGGGAGTTTGAAGTTAAGGAATGGTTGAGAAACCATCAAAATTTTCGCAAGTCTAATACTCGAAACAAATAACCACAAAGGCCTAGGGGAAAAATACACATACTGTTGTAATCGCGCGAGTTTCTGCTTTCAGATGAAAAAGGAATTTCTCGAGTTCGTCAATCCGTTCGCGAGATATGGGAGTTTGAAGTTAAGGAATGTTTGAGAAACCATCAAAATTTTCGCAAGTCTGATACTCGAAACAAATAACTACAAAGGCCTAGGGGAAAAATACACATACCGTTGTAATCGGGCGAATTTCTACTTTCAGATGAAACAGGAATTTCTCGAGTTCGTCCATCCGTTCGCGAGATATGGGAGTTTGAAGTTAAGGAATGGTTGAGAAACCATCAAAAATTTCGCTGGTCTGATACTCGAAACCAATAACTGGAATGGCCTAGGGGAAAAGTACACACACCATTGTAATGGGGCGAGTTTCTACTTTCAGAAGCAACAGGAACTTCGCGAGTTCGTCAATCCGTTCGCGAGATATGGGAGTTTGAATTTAAGGAACGGTTGAGAAACCATCAAAATTTTCGCAAGTCTGATACTCGAAACCAATAACCACAGAGGCCTAGGGCAAAAATACACATACCGTTGTAATCGGGCGAGTTTCTGCTTTCAGATGCAATAGGAGTTTCTCGAGTTCGTCAATCCGTTCGCGACATATGGGAGTTTGAAGTTAAGGAATGGTTGAGAGACCATCAAAATTTTCGCAAGTCTGATACTCGAAACAAATAACCACAAAGGCCTAGGGGAAAAATACACATACTGTTGTAATCGCGCGAGTTTCTGCTTTCAGACGAAACCGGAATTTCTCGAGTTCGTCAATCCGTTCGCGAGATATGGGAGTTTGAAGTTAAGGAATGGTTGAGAAACCATCAAAAATTTCGCTGGTCTGATACTCGAAACCAATAACTGGAATGGCCTAGGGGAAAAATACACATACTGTTGTAATCGCGCGAGTTTCTGCTTTCAGATGAAAAAGGAATTTCTCGAGTTCGTCAATCCGTTCGCGAGATATGGGAGTTTGAAGTTAAGGAATGTTTGAGAAACCATCAAAATTTTCGCAAGTCTGATACTCGAAACAAATAACCACAAAGGCCTAGGGGAAAAATACACATACTGTTGTAATCGCGCGAATTTCTACTTTCAGATGAAACAGGAATTTCTCGAGTTCGTCTATCCGTTCGCAAGATATGGGAGTTTGAAGTTAAGGAATGGTTGAGAAACCATCAAAATTTTCGCAAGTCTAATACTCGAAACAAATAACCACAAAGGCCTAGGGGAAAAATACACATACCGTTGTAATCGCGCGAGTTTCTGCTTTCAGATGCAACAGGAATTTCTCGAGTTCGTCAATCCGTTCGCGACATATGGGAGTTTGAAGTTAAGGAATGGTTGAGAGACCATCAAAATTTTCGCAAGTCTGATACTCGAAACAAATAACCACAAAGGCCTAGGGGAAAAATACACATACTGTTGTAATCGCGCGAGTTTCTGCTTTCAGACGAAACCGGAATTTCTCGAGTTCGTCAATCCGTTCGCGAGATATGGGAGTTTGAAGTTAAGGAATGGTTGAGAAACCATCAAAAATTTCGCTGGTCTGATACTCGAAACCAATAACTGGAATGGCCTAGGGGAAAAATACACATACTGTTGTAATCGCGCGAGTTTCTGCTTTCAGATGAAAAAGGAATTTCTCGAGTTCGTCAATCCGTTCGCGAGATATGGGAGTTTGAAGTTAAGGAATGTTTGAGAAACCATCAAAATTTTCGCAAGTCTGATACTCGAAACAAATAACCACAAAGGCCTAGGGGAAAAATACACATACTGTTGTAATCGCGCGAATTTCTACTTTCAGATGAAACAGGAATTTCTCGAGTTCGTCTATCCGTTCGCAAGATATGGGAGTTTGAAGTTAAGGAATGGTTGAGAAACCATCAAAATTTTCGCAAGTCTAATACTCGAAACAAATAACCACAAAGGCCTAGGGGAAAAATACACATACTGTTGTAATCGCGCGAGTTTCTGCTTTCAGATGAAAAAGGAATTTCTCGAGTTCGTCAATCCGTTCGCGAGATATGGGAGTTTGAAGTTAAGGAATGTTTGAGAAACCATCAAAATTTTCGCAAGTCTGATACTCGAAACAAATAACTACAAAGGCCTAGGGGAAAAATACACATACCGTTGTAATCGGGCGAATTTCTACTTTCAGATGAAACAGGAATTTCTCGAGTTCGTCCATCCGTTCGCGAGATATGGGAGTTTGAAGTTAAGGAATGGTTGAGAAACCATCAAAAATTTCGCTGGTCTGATACTCGAAACCAATAACTGGAATGGCCTAGGGGAAAAGTACACACACCATTGTAATGGGGCGAGTTTCTACTTTCAGAAGCAACAGGAACTTCGCGAGTTCGTCAATCCGTTCGCGAGATATGGGAGTTTGAATTTAAGGAACGGTTGAGAAACCATCAAAATTTTCGCAAGTCTGATACTCGAAACCAATAACCACAGAGGCCTAGGGCAAAAATACACATACCGTTGTAATCGGGCGAGTTTCTGCTTTCAGATGCAATAGGAGTTTCTCGAGTTCGTCAATCCGTTCGCGACATATGGGAGTTTGAAGTTAAGGAATGGTTGAGAGACCATCAAAATTTTCGCAAGTCTGATACTCGAAACAAATAACCACAAAGGCCTAGGGGAAAAATACACATACTGTTGTAATCGCGCGAGTTTCTGCTTTCAGACGAAACCGGAATTTCTCGAGTTCGTCAATCCGTTCGCGAGATATGGGAGTTTGAAGTTAAGGAATGGTTGAGAAACCATCAAAAATTTCGCTGGTCTGATACTCGAAACCAATAACTGGAATGGCCTAGGGGAAAAATACACATACTGTTGTAATCGCGCGAGTTTCTGCTTTCAGATGAAAAAGGAATTTCTCGAGTTCGTCAATCCGTTCGCGAGATATGGGAGTTTGAAGTTAAGGAATGTTTGAGAAACCATCAAAATTTTCGCAAGTCTGATACTCGAAACAAATAACCACAAAGGCCTAGGGGAAAAATACACATACTGTTGTAATCGCGCGAATTTCTACTTTCAGATGAAACAGGAATTTCTCGAGTTCGTCTATCCGTTCGCAAGATATGGGAGTTTGAAGTTAAGGAATGGTTGAGAAACCATCAAAATTTTCGCAAGTCTAATACTCGAAACAAATAACCACAAAGGCCTAGGGGAAAAATACACATACTGTTGTAATCGCGCGAGTTTCTGCTTTCAGATGAAAAAGGAATTTCTCGAGTTCGTCAAACCGTTCGCGAGATATGGGAGTTTGAAGTTAAGGAATGGTTGAGAAACCATCAAAATTTTCGCAAGTCTGATACTCGAAACAAATAACCACAAACGCCTAGGGGAAAAATACACATACCGTTGTAATCGGGCGAGTTTCTGCTTTCAGATGCAATAGAAGTTTCTCGAGTTCGTCAATCCGTTCGCGAGATATGGGAGTTTGAAGTTAAGGAATGGTCGAGAAACCATCAAAATTTTCGCTGGTCTGATACTCGAAACCAATAACTGGAATGGCCTAGGGGAAAAGTACACACACCATTGTAATGGGGCGAGTTTCTACTTTCAGAAGCAACAGGAACTTCGCGAGTTCGTCAATCCGTTCGCGAGATATGGGAGTTTGAATTTAAGGAACGGTTGAGAAACCATCAAAATTTTCGCAAGTCTGATACTCGAAACCAATAACCACAGAGGCCTAGGGCAAAAATACACATACCGTTGTAATCGGGCGAGTTTCTGCTTTTAGATGCAATAGGAGTTTCTCGAGTTCGTCAATCCGTTCGCGAGATATGGGAGTTTGAAGTTAAGGAATGGTTGACAAACCATCAAAATTTTCGCAAGTCTGATACTCGAAACCCATAACTACTATGGGTTAGGGGAAAAGTACACACACCATTGTAATGGGGCGAGTTTCTACTTTCAGAAGCAACAGGAACTTCGCGAGTTCGTCAATCCGTTCGCGAGATATGGGAGTTTGAAATTAAGGATTGGTTGAGCAACCATCAAAATTTTCGGATGTCTGATTCCCGAAACCAATAACTACAGAGGCCTAGGGGAAAAATACACATACCGTTGTAATCGGGCGAGTTTCTACTTTCAGATGCAAGAGGAATTTCTCGAGTTCGTCAATCCGTTCGCGAGATATGGGAGTTTGAAGTTAAGGAATGGTCGAGAAACCATCAAAATTTTCGCTGGTCTGATACTCGAAACCAATAACTGGAATGGCCTAGGGGAAAAGTACACACACCATTGTTATCGGGAGAGTTTCTACTTTCAGATGCAAGAGGAATTTCTCGTGTTCGTCAATCCGTTCGCGAGATATGGGAGTGTGAAGTTAAGGAATGGTTGAGAAACCATCAAAATTTTCGCAGGTCTAATACCCGAAACAAATAACTACAAAGGCCTAGGGTAAAAATACACATACTGTTGTAATCGCGCGAGTTTCTGCTTTCAGATGCAAGAGGAATTTCTCGTGTTCGTCAATCCGTTCGCGAGATATGGGAGTGTGAAGTTAAGGAATGGTTGAGAAACCATCAAAATTTTCGCAGGTCTAATACCCGAAACAAATAACTACAAAGGCCTAGGGTAAAAATACACTCACCATTGTAATGGGGCGAGTTTCTACTTTCAGATGAAACAGGAGTTTCTCGAGTTCGTCCATCCGTTCGCGAGATATGGGAGTTTGAAGTTAAGGAATGGTTGAGAAACCATCAAAAATTTCGCTGGTCTGATACTCGAAACCAATAACTGGAATGGCCTAGGGGAAAAGTACACACACCATTGTAATGGGGCGAGTTTCTACTTTCAGAAGCAACAGGAACTTCGCGAGTTCGTCAATCCGTTCGCGAGATATGGGAGTTTGAATTTAAGGAACGGTTGAGAAACCATCAAAATTTTCGCAAGTCTGATACTCGAAACCAATAACCACAGAGGCCTAGGGCAAAAATACACATACCGTTGTAATCGGGCGAGTTTCTGCTTTCAGATGCAATAGGAGTTTCTCGAGTTCGTCAATCCGTTCGCGAGATATGGGAGTTTGAAGTTAAGGAATGGTTGAGAAACCATCAAAATTTTCGCAAGTCTGATACTCGAAACAAATAACCACAAAGGCCTAGGGGAAAAATACACATACTGTTGTAATCGCGCGAGTTTCTGCTTTCAGACGAAACCGGAATTTCTCGAGTTCGTCAATCCGTTCGCGAGATATGGGAGTTTGAAGTTAAGGAATGGTTGAGAAACCATCAAAAATTTCGCTGGTCTGATACTCGAAACCAATAACTGGAATGGCCTAGGGGAAAAGTACACATACCGATGTAATCGGGCGAGTTTCTGCTTTCAGATGAAAAAGGAATTTCTCGAGCTCGTCAATCCGTTCGCGAGATATGGGAGTTTGAAGTTAAGGAATGGTTGAGAAACCATCAAAATTTTCGCAAGTCTGATACTCGAAACAAATAACCACAAAGGCCTAGGGGAAAATACACATACTGTTGTAATCGCGCGAATTTCTACTTTCAGATGAAACAGGAATTTCTCGAGTTCGTCTATCCGTTCGCAAGATATGGGAGTTTGAAGTTAAGGAATGGTTGAGAAACCATCAAAATTTTCGCAAGTCTAATACTCGAAACAAATAACCACAAAGGCCTAGGGGAAAAATACACATACTGTTGTAATCGCGCGAGTTTCTGCTTTCAGATGAAAAAGGAATTTCTCGAGTTCGTCAGTCCGTTCGCGAGAAATGGGAGTTTGAAGTTAAGGAATGGTTGAGAAACCATCAAAATTTTCGCAAGTCTGATACTCGAAACAAATAACCACAAAGGCCTAGGGGAAAAATACACATACTGTTGTAATCGCGCGAGTTTCTGCTTTCAGACGAAACCGGAATTTCTCGAGTTCGTCAATCCGTTCGCGAGATATGGGAGTTTGAAGTTAAGGAATGGTTGAGAAACCATCAAAAATTTCGCTGGTCTGATACTCGAAACCAATAACTGGAATGGCCTAGGGGAAAAGTACACACACCATTGTAATGGGGCGAGTTTCTACTTTCAGAAGCAACAGGAACTTCGCGAGTTCGTCAATCCGTTCGCGAGATATGGGAGTTTGAATTTAAGGAACGGTTGAGAAACCATCAAAATTTTCGCAAGTCTGATACTCGAAACCAATAACCACAGAGGCCTAGGGCAAAAATACACATACCGTTGTAATCGGGCGAGTTTCTGCTTTCAGATGCAATAGGAGTTTCTCGAGTTCGTCAATCCGTTCGCGAGATATGGGAGTTTGAAATTAAGGAATGGTTGAGAAACCATCAAAATTTTCGCAAGTCTGATACTCGAAACCAATAACTACAGAGGCCTAGGGCAAAAATACACATACCGTTGTAATCGGGCGAGTTTCTGCTTTCAGATGCAATAGGAATTTCTCGAGTTCGTCAATTCGTTCGCGAGATATGGGAGTTTGAAGTTAAGGATTGGTTGAGCAACCATCAAAATTTTCGGATGTCTGATTCCCGAAACCAATAACTACAGAGGCCTAGGGGAAAAATACACATACCGTTGTAATCGGGCGAGTTTCTACTTTCAGGTGCAAGAGGAATTTCTCGAGTTCGTCAATCCGTTCGCGAGATATGGGAGTTTGAAGTTAAGGAATGGTCGAGAAACCATCAAAATTTTCGCTGGTCTGATACTCGAAACCAATAACTGGAATGGCCTAGGGGAAAAGTACACACACCATTGTAATCGGGCGAGTTTCTACTTTCAGATGCAAGAGGAATTTCTCGTGTTCGTCAATCCGTTCGCGAGATATGGGAGTGTGAAGTTAAGGAATGGTTGAGAAACCATAAAAATTTTCGCAGGTCTAATACCCGAAACAAATAACTACAAAGGCCTAGGGTAAAAATACACATACTCTTGTAATCGCGCGAGTTTCTGCTTTCAGATGCAATAGGAATTTCTCGAGTTCGTCAATCCGTTCGCGTGATACGGGAGTTTGAAATTAAGGAATGGTCGAGAAACCATCAAAATTTTCGCAAGTCTGATACTCGAAACCAATAACTACTATGGCCTAGGGCAAAAATACACATACCGTTGTAATCGGGCGAGTTTCTGCTTTCAGATGCAACAAGAATTTCTCGAGTTCGTCAATTCGTTCGCGAGATATGGGAGTTTGAAGTTAAGGAATGGTTGAGCAACCATAAAAATTTTCGCATGTGTGATACTCGAAACCAATAACTACAATGGCCTAGGGGAAAAATACATATACCGATGTAATCGGGCGAGTTTCTGCTTTCAGATGCAATAGGAATTTCTCGAGTTCGTCAATCCGTTCGCATAATATGGGAGTTTGAAGTTAAGGAATGGTTGAGAAACGATCAAAATTTTCGAATGTCTGATTTTCGAAACCAATAACTACAATGGCCTAGGGGAAAATACACATACCGTTGTAATCGGGCGAGTTTCTACTTTCAGATGAAACAGGAATTTCTCGAGTTCGTCAATCCGTTTGCGAGATATGGGAGTTTGAAGTTAAGGAATGGTTGAGACACCATAAAAAATTTCGTAAGTCTGATACTGGAAACGAATAACTGGAATGGGCTAGGGGAAAAGTACACACACCATTGTAATGGGGCGAGTTTCTACTTTCAGAGGCAACAGGAACTTCGCGAGTTCGTCAATCCGTTCGCGAGATATGGGAGTTTGAAATTAAGGAATGGTTGAGAAACCATCAAAATTTTCGCTGGTCTGATTCTCGAAACCAATAACTACTATGGCCTAGGGCAAAAGTACACGTACCCTTGCAATCGGGCGAGTTTCTGCTTTCAGATGAAACAGGAATTTCTCGAGTTCGTCAATCCGTTCGCGAGATATGGGAGTTTGAAGTTAAAGAATGGTTGAGAAACCATCAAAATTTTCGCAAGTCTGAAACTCGAAACCAATAACTACTATGGCCTAGGGCAAAAATACATATACCGATGTAATCGGGCGAGTTTCTGCTTTCAGATGCAATAGGAATTTCTCGAGTTCGTCAATCCGTTCGCATAATATGGGAGTTTGAAGTTAAGGAATGGTTGAGAAACGATCAAAATTTTCGAATGTCTGATTTTCGAAACCAATAACTACAATGGCCTAGGGGAAAATACACATACCGTTGTAATCGGGCGAGTTTCTACTTTCAGATGAAACAGGAATTTCTCGAGTTCGTCAATCCGTTCGCGAGATATGGGAGTTTGAAGTTTAGGAATGTTTGAGAAACCATCAAAAATTTCGCTGGTCTGATACTCGAAACCAATAACTGGAATGGCCTAGGGGAAAAGTACACACACCATTGTAATGGGGCGAGTTTCTACTTTCAGATGCAACAGGAATTTCTCGAGTTCGTCAATCCGTTCGCGAGATATGGGAGTTTGAAATTAAGGAATGGTTGAGAAACCATCAAAATTTTCGCAAGTCTGATACTCGAAACCAATAACTACTATGGCCTAGGGCAAAAATACACACACCGCTGTAATGGGGCGAGTTTCTACTTTCAGATGCAACAGGAATTTCTCGAGTTCGTGAATCCGTTCGCGAGATATAGGAGTTCGAAGTTAAGGAATGGTTGAGAAACCATCAAAATTTTCGCAAGTCTGATACTCGAAACCAATAACTACTATGGCCTAGGGCAAAAATACACACACCGCTGTAATCGGGCGAGTTTCTGCTTTCAGGTGAAACAGGAATTTCTCGAGTTCGTCAATCCGTTCTCGAGATATGGGAGTTTGAAGTTAAGGAATGTTTGAGGAACCATCAAAATTTTCGCAAGTCTGATTCCCGAAACCAATAACTACAAAGGCCTAGGGGAAAAATACACATGCCGTTGTAATCGTGCGAGTTTCTACTTTCAGATGCAACAGGAATTTCTCGAGTTCGTGAATCCGTTCGCGAGATATAGGAGTTCGAAGTTAAGGAATGGTTGAGAAACCATCAAAATTTTCGCAAGTCTGATACTCGAAACCAATAACTACTATGGCCTAGGGCAAAAATACACACACCGCTGTAATCGGGCGAGTTTCTGCTTTCAGGTGAAACAGGAATTTCTCGAGTTCGTCAATCCGTTCTCGAGATATGGGAGTTTGAAGTTAAGGAATGGTTGAGAAACCATCAAAATTTTCGCTGGTCTGATACTCGAAACCAATAACTGGAATGGCCTAGGGAAAAACTACACATACCATTGTAATGGGGCGAGTTTCTACTTTCAGATGCAACAGGAATTTCGCGAGTTCGTCAATCCGTTCGCGAGAGATGGGAGTTTGAAATTAAGGAATGGTTGAGAAACCACCAAAATTTTCGCAACTCAGATACTCGAAACCAATAACTACTATGGCCTAGGGCAAAAATGCACATACCTCTGTAATCGGGCGAGTTTCTACTTTCAGATGCAACAAGAATTTCTCGAGTTCGTCAATTCGTTCGCGAGATATGTGAGTTTGAAGTTAAGGAAATGTTGAGAAACCATCACAGTTTTCGCTGGTCTGATACTCGAAACCAATAACTGGAGTGGCCTAGGGGAAAAGTACACACACCCTTGTAATCGGGCGAGTTTCTGCTTTCAGATGCAACAAGAATTTCTCGAGCTCGTCAATCCATTCGCGAGATATGGGAGTTTGAAGTTAAGGAATGTTTGAGGAACCATCAAAATTTTCGCAAGTCTGATTCCCGAAACCAATAACTACAAAGCCTAGGGGAAAAATACACATGAAGTTGTAATCGGGCGAGTTTCTACTTTCGGATGCAACAGGAATTTCTCGAGTTCGTCAATCCGTTCGCGAGATATGGGAGTTCGAAGTTAAGGAATGGTTGAGAAACCATCAAAATTTTCGCAAGTCTGATACTCGAAACCAATAACTACTATGGCCTAGGGCAAAAATACACACACCGCTGTAATAGGGCGAGTTTCTGCTTTCAGGTGAAACAGGAATTTCTCGAGTTCGTCAATCCGTTCGCGAGAGATGGGAGTTTGAAATTAAGGAATGGTTGAGAAACCACCAAAATTTTCGCAACTCAGATACTCGAAACCAATAACTACTATGGCCTAGGGCAAAAATGCACATACCTCTGTAATCGGGCGAGTTTCTACTTTCAGATGCAACAGGAATTTCTCGAGGTCGTCAATCCGTTCGCCAGATATGGGAGTTCGAAGTGAAGGAATGGTTGAGAAACCATCAAAATTTTCGCAAGTCTGATTCCCGAAACCAATATCTACAAAGGCCTAGGGGAAAAATACACATGCCGCTGTAATCGTGCGAGTTTCTACTTTCAGATGCAACAGGAATTTCTCGAGTTCGTGAATCCGTTCGCGAGATATAGGAGTTCGAAGTTAAGGAATGGTTGAGAAACCATCAAAATTTTCGCAAGTCTGATACTCGAAACCAATAACTACTATGGCCTAGGGGAAAAGTACACACACCATTGTAATCGGGCGAGTTTCTACTTTCAGATGCAACAGGAATTTTTCGAGTTCGTCAATCCATTCGCGAGATATGGGAGTTTGAAGTTAAGGAATGTTTGAGGAACCATCAAAATTTTCGCAAGTCTGATTCCCGAAACCAATAACTACAAAGGCCTAGGGGAAAAATACACATACCGTTGTAATCGTGCGAGTTTCTACTTTCGGATGCAACAGGAATTTCTCGAGTTCGTCAATCCGTTCGCGAGATATGGGAGTTTGAAGTTAAGGAACGTTTGAGAAACCATCAAAATTTTCGCAAGTCTGATACTCGAAACCAATAACTGGAATGGCCTAGGGCAAAAATACACACACCATTGTAATCGGGCGTGTTTCTACTTTCAGATGCAACAGGAATTCCTCGAGATCGTCAATCCGTTCCCGAGATATGGGAGTTTGAAATTAAGGAATGTTTGAGGAACCATCAAAATTTTCGCAAGTCTGATTTCCGAAACCAATAACTACAAAGGCCTAGGGGAAAATACACATACCGTTGTAATCGGGCAAGTTACTACTTTCAGATGCAATAGGAATTTCTCGAGTTCGTCAATCCGTTCTCGAGATATGGGAGTTTGAAGTTAAGGAATGGTTGAGAAACCATCAAAATTTTCGCTGGTCTGAAACTCGAAACCAATAACTGGAATGGCCTAGGGGAAAAGTACAAACACCATTGTAATCGGGCGAGTTTCTACTTTCAGATGCAACAGGAATTTCTCGAGTTCGTCAATCCGTTCGCGAGATATGGGAGTTAGAATTTAAGGAATGGTTGAGAAACCATCAAAGTTTTCGCAAGTCTGATACCCGAAACCAATAACTACAAAGGCCTAGGGGAAAAATACACATACCGTTGTAATCGCGCGAATTTCTACTTTCAGATGCAACAGGAATTTCAGAAGTTCGTCAATCCGTTCGCGAGATATGGGAGTTTGAAGTTAAGGAACGCTTGAGCAACCATCAAAATTTTCGCAAGTCTGATACTCGAAACCAATAACTACTATGGCCTAGGGGAAAAGAAAACACACCATTGTAATCGGGCGTGTTTCTACTTTCACATGCAACAGGAATTTCTCGAGTTCGTCAATCCGTTCGCGAGATATGGGAGTTTGAAGTTAGGGAATGGTTGAGAAACCATCAAAATTTTCGCTGATCTGATACTCGAAAACAATAACTGGAATGGCCTAGGGGACAAGTACACACACCACTGTAATCGGGCGTGTTTCTACTTTGAGATGCAACAGGAATTTCTCGAGGTCGTCAATCCGTTCGCCAGATATGGGAGTTAGAAGTGAAGGAATGGTTGAGAAACCATCAAAATTTTCGCAAGCCTGATTCCCGAAACCAATAACTACAAAGGCCTAGGGGAAAAATACACATGCCGTTGTAATCGTGCGAGTTTCTACTTTCAGATGCAACAGGAATTTCGCGAGTTCGTGAATCCGTTCGCGAGATATAGGAGTTCGAAGTTAAGGAATGGTTGAGAAACCATCAAAATTTTCGCAAGTCTGATACTCGAAACCAATAACTACTATGGCATAGGGGAAAAGTACACACACCATTGTAATCGGGCGTGTTTCTACTTTCCGATGCAACAGGAATTTCTCGAGCTCGTCAATCCATTCGCGAGATATGGGAGTTTGAAGTTAAGGAATGTTTGAGGAACCATCAAAATTTTCGCTGATCTGATACTCGAAAACAATAACTGGAATGGCCTAGGGGAAAAGTACACACACCACTGTAATCGGGCGTGTTTCTACTTTGAGATGCAACAGGAATTTCTCGAGGTCGTCAATCCGTTCGCCAGATATGGGAGTTAGAAGTGAAGGAATGGTTGAGAAACCATCAAAATTTTCGCAAGCCTGATTCCCGAAACCAATAACTACAAAGGCCTAGGGGAAAAATACACATGCCGTTGTAATCGTGCGAGTTTCTACTTTCAGATGCAACAGGAATTTCGCGAGTTCGTGAATCCGTTCGCGAGATATAGGAGTTCGAAGTTAAGGAATGGTTGAGAAACCATCAAAATTTTCGCAAGTCTGATACTCGAAACCAATAACTACTATGGCCTAGGGCAAAAATACACACACCGCTGTATTCCGGCGAGTTTCTACTTTCAGATGCAACAGGAATTTCTCGAGATCGTCAATCCGTTTGCCAGATATGGGAGTTCGAAGTTAAGGAATGGTTGAGAAACCATCAAAATTTTCGCAAGTCTGATACTCGAAACCAATAACTACTATGGCCTAGGGGAAAAGTACACATACCGTTGTCATCGGGCGAGTTTCTACTTTCAGATGCAACAGGAATTTCTCGAGATCG
The DNA here is from genome assembly GCF_051014685.1 of Ptiloglossa arizonensis. Classification (NCBI taxonomy): domain Eukaryota; kingdom Metazoa; phylum Arthropoda; class Insecta; order Hymenoptera; family Colletidae; genus Ptiloglossa; species Ptiloglossa arizonensis. Next base: position 432,868 of record NW_027478756.1, on the reverse strand, counting down.
TCAATCCGTTCCCGAGATGTGGGAGTTTGAAATTAAGGAATGGTTGAGAGACCATCAAAATTTTCGCTGGTCTGATTCTCGAAACCAATAACTGGAATGGCCTAGGGGAAAAGTACACACACCACTGTAATCGGGGGTGTTTCTACTTTGAGATGCAACAGGAATTTCTCGAGATCGTCAATCCGTTCGCCAGATATGGGAGTTTGAATTTAAGGAACGGTTGAGAAACCATCAAAATTTTCGCATGTCTGATACTCGAAACCAATAACTACAGAGGCCTAGGGCAAAAATACACATACCGATGTAATCGGGCGAGTTTCTGCTTTCAGATGCAATAGGAATTTCTCGAGTTCGTCAATTCGTTCGCGAGATGTGGGAGTTTGAAGTTAAGGAATGGTTGAGGAACCATCAAAATTTTCGCAAGTCTGATTCCCGAAACCAATAACTACAAAGGCCTAGGGGAAAAGTACACATACCGTTGAAATCGGGCGAGTTTCTGCTTTCAGATGCAATAGGAATTTCTCGTGTTCGTCAATCCGTTCGCGAGATATGGGAGTTTGACGTTCAGGAATGGATGAGAAACGATAAAAATTTTCGCTGGTCTGATACTCGAAACCAATAACTGGAATGGCCTATGAGAAAAGTACACACACCATTGTAATGGGGCGAGTTTCTGCTTTCAGAAGCAATAGGAATTTCTCGTGTTCGTCAATCCGTTCGCGAGATATGGGAGTTTGAAGTTAAGGGATGGTTGAGAAACCATCAAAATTTTCGCAAGTCTGATTCCCGAAACCAATAACTACAAAGGCCTAGGGGAAAAATACACATACCGTTGTAATCGGGCGAGTTTCTACTTTCAGATGCAACAGGAATTTCTCGAGATCGTCAATCCGTTCCCGAGATATGGGAGTTTGAAGTTAAGGAATGTTTGAGGAACCATCAAAATTTTCGCAAGTCTGATTCCCGAAAACAATAACTACAAAGGCCTAGGGGAAAAATACACATACCGTTGTAATCGGGCGAGCTTCTACTTTCAGATGCAACAGGAATTTCTCGAGATCGTCAATCCGTTCCCGAGATATGGGAGTTTGAAATTAAGGAATGGTTGAGAAACCATCAAAATTTTCGCTGGTCTGATACTCGAAACAAATAACTGGAATGGCCTAGGGGAAAAGTACACACACCACTGTAATCGGGCGTGTTTCTACTTTGAGATGCAACAGGAACTTCTCGAGATCGTCAATCCGTTCGCCAGATATGGGAGTTAGAAGTGAAGAAATGGTTGAGAAACCATCAAAATTTTCGCAAGTCTGATTCCCGAAACCAATAACTACAAAGGCCTAGGGGAAAAATACACATGCCGTTGTAATCGTGCGAGTTTCTACTTTCAGATGCAACAGGAATTTCTCGAGTTCGTCAATCCGTTCGCGAGATATGGGAGTTTGAAGTTAAGGAACGTTTGAGAAAGCATCAAAATTTTCGCAAGTCTGATACTCGAAACCAATAACTACTATGGCCTAGGGGAAAAGAACACACACCATTGTAATCGGGCGTGTTTCTACTTTCAGATGCAACAGGAATTCCTCGAGATCGTCAATCCGTTCCCGAGATATGGGAGTTTGAAATTAAGGAATGTTTGAGGAACCATCAAAATTTTCGCAAGTCTGATTCCCGAAACCAATAACTACAGAGGCCTAGGGGAAAAATACACATACCGTTGTAATCGGGCGAGTTTCTACTTTCAGATGCAAGAGGAATTTCTCGAGTTCGTCAATCCGTTCGCGAGATATGGGAGTTTGAAGTTAAGGAATGGTTGAGAAACCATCAAAATTTTCGCAAGTCTGATACTCGAAACCCATAACTACTATGAACTAGGGCAAAAATACACACACCGCTGTAATCGGGCGAGTTTCTGCTTTCAGATGCAATAGGAATTTCTCGAGTTCGTCAATTCGTTCGCGAGATATGGGAGTTTGAATTTAAGGAATGGTTGTGCAACCATCAAAATTTTCGCAAGTCTGATTCCCGAAACCTATAACTACAAAGTCCTAGGGGAAAAATACACATACCCTTGTAATCGGGCGATTTTCTATTTTCAGATGCAACAGGAATTTCTCGAGTTCGTCAATCCGTTCGCGAGATATGGGAGTTTGAATTTAAGGAACGGTTGAGAAACCATCAAAATTTTCGCATGTCTGATACTCGAAACCAATAATTACAGAGGCCAAGGGCAAAAATACACATACCGTTGTAATCGGGCGAGTTTCTGCTTTCAGATGCAATAGGAATTTCTCGAGTTCGTCAATTCGTTCGCGAGATATGGGAGTTTGAAGTTAAGGAATGGTTGAGCAACCATCAAAATTTTCGCAAGTCTGATTCCCGAAACCAATAACTACAAAGGCCTAGGGGAAAAGTACACATACCGTTGAAATCGGGCGAGTTTCTGCTTTCAGATGCAATAGGAATTTCTCGTGTTCGTCAATCCGTTCGCGAGATATGGGAGTTTGAAGTTTAGGAATGGTTGAGAAACCATCAAAATATTCGCTTGTCTGATACTCGAAACCAATAACTACTATGGCCTAGGGCAAAAATAAACATACCGTTGTAATCGGGCGACTTTCTGCTTTCAGATGCAACAGGAATTTCTCGAGTTCGTCAATTCGTTCGCGAGATATGGGAGTTTGAAGTTAAGAAATGGTTGAGCAACCATCAAAATTTTCGCAAGTCTGATTCCCGAAACCAATAACTACAAAGGCCTAGGGGAAACATGCACATACCGTTGTAATCGGGCGAGTTTCTACTTTCAGATGCAATAGGAGTTTCTCGAGTTCGTCAATCCGTTCGCGAGATATGGGAGTCTGACGTTCAGGAATGGATGAGAAACCATAAAAATTTTCGCTTGTCTGATACTCGAAACCAATAACTGGAATGGCCTATGAGAAAAGTACACACACCATTGTAATGGGGCGAGTTTCTGCTTTCAGAAGCAATAGGGATTTCTCGTGTTCGTCAATCCGTTCGCGAGATATGGGAGTTTGAAGTTAAGGGATGGTTGAGAAACCATCAAAATTTTCGCAAGTCTGATTCCCGAAACCAATAACTACAAAGGCCCAGGGGAAAAATACACATACCGATGTAATCGGGCGAGATTCTACTTTCAGATGCAACAGGAATTTCTGGAGTTCGTCAATCCGTTCGCGAGATATGGGAGTTTGAAGTTAGGGAATGGGTGAGAAACCATCAAAATTTTCGCTGGTCTGATACTCGAAACCAATAACTGGAATGGCTTAGGGGAAAAGTACACATACCGTTGAAATCGGGTGAGTTTCTGCTGTCAGATGCAATAGGAATTTCTCGAGTTCGTCAATTCCTTCGCGAGATATGGGAGTTTGAAGTTAAGGAATGGTTGAGCAACCATCAAAATTTTCGCAAGTCTGATTCCCGAAACCAATAACTACAAAGGCCTAGGGGAAAAATACACATACCGTTGTAATCGGGCGAGTTTCTACTTTCAGATGAAACAGGAATTTCTCGATTTCGTCAATCCGTTCGCGAGATATGGGAGTTTGAAGTTAAGGAATGGTTGAGAAACCATCAAAAATTTCGCTGGTCTGATACTCGAAACCAATAACTGGAATGGCCTAGGGGAAAAGTACACATACCGATGTAATCGGGCGAGTTTCTGCTTTCAGATGCAATAGGAATTTCTCGAGATCGTCAATTCGTTCGCGAGATATGGGAGTTTGAAGTTAAGGAATGGTTGAGCAACCATCAAAATTTTCGCAAGTCTGATTCCCGAAACCAATAACTACAAAGGCCTAGGGGAAAAGTACACATACCGTTGAAATCGGGCGAGTTTCTGCTTTCAGATGCAATAGGAATTTCTCGTGTTCGTCAATCCATTCGCGAGATATGGGAGTTTGAAGTTGAGCAATGGTTGAGAAACCATCAAAATATTCGCATGTCTGATACTCGAAACCAATAACTACAAAGGCCTAGGGGAAAAATACACATACTGTTGTAATCGCGCGAGTTTCTGCTTTCAGATGAAACAGGAATTTCTCGAGTTCGTCAATCCGTTCGCGACATATGGGAGTTTGAAGTTAAGGAATGGTTGAGAAACCATCAAAAATTTCGCTGGTCTGATACTCGAAACCAATAACTGGAATGGCCTAGGGGAAAAGTACACACACCATTGTAATGGGGCGAGTTTCAACTTTCAGATGCAACAGGAATTTCTCGAGTTTGTCAATCCGTTCGCGAGATATGGGAGTTTGAAATTAAGGAATGGTTGAGAAACCATCAAAATTTTCGCAAGTCTGATACTCGAAACCAATAACTACTATGGCCTAGGGCAAAAATACACATACCGCTGTAATCCGGCGAATTTCTGCTTTCAGATGCAACAAGAATTTCTCGAGTTCGTCAATTCGTTCGCGAGATATGGGAGTTTGAAGTTAAGGAATGGTTGAGAAACCATCAAAATTTTCGCATGTCTGATACTCGAAACCAATAACTACTATGGCCTAGGGCAAAAATACACGTACCCTTGCAATCGGGCGAGTTTCTGCTTTCAGATGGAATAGGAATTTCTCGTGGTCGTCAATCCGTTCGCGAGATATGGGAGTTTGAAGTTAAGGAATGGTTGAGAAACCATCAAAATTTTCGCAAGTCTGATACTCGAAACAAATAACTACAAAGGCCTAGGGAAAAAATACACATACCGTTGTAATCGGGCGAATTTCTACTTTCAGATGAAACAGGAATTTCTCGAGTTCGTCCATCCGTTCGCGAGATATGGGAGTTTGAAGTTAAGGAATGGTTGAGAAACCATCAAAAATTTCGCTGGTCTGATACTCGAAACCAATAACTGGAATGGCCTAGGGGAATAGTACACACACCATTGTAATGGGGCGAGTTTCTGCTGTCAGATGCAATAGGAATTTCTCGTGTTCGTCAATCCGTTCGCGAGATATGGGAGTTCGAAGTTAAGGAATGGTTGAGAAACCATCAAAATTTTCGCAAGTCTGATACTCGAAACCAATAACGACTATGGCCTAGGGCAAAAATACACATACCATTGTAATCGGGCGAGTTTCTACTTTCAGATGCAACAGGAATTTCTCGAGTTCGTCAATCCGTTCGCGAGATATGGGAGTTTGAATTTAAGGAACGGTTGAGAAACCATCAAAATTTTCGCATGTCTGATACTCGAAACCAATAACTACAGAGGCCTAGGGCAAAAATACACATACCGTTGTAATCGGGCGAGTTTCTGCTTTCAGATGCAATAGGAATTTCTCGAGTTCGGCAATTCGTTCGCGAGATATGGGAGTTTGAAGTTAAGGAATGGTTGGGCAACCATCAAAATTTTCGCAAGTCTGATTCCCGAAACCAATAACTACAGAGGCCTAGGGGAAAAATACACATACCGTTGTAATCGGGCGAGTTTCTACTTTCAGATGCAAGAGGAATTTCTCGAGTTCGTCAATCCGTTCGCGAGATATGGGAGTTTGAAGTTAAGGAATGGTTGAGAAACCATCAAAATTTTCGAATGTCTGATACTCGAAACCAATAACTACTATGGCCTAGGGCAAAAATACACACACCGCTGTAATCGGGCGAGTTTCTGCTTTCAGATGCAACAAGAATTTCGCGAGTTCGTCAATTCGTTCGCGAGATATGGGAGTTTGAAGTTAAGGAATGGTTGAGCAACCATCAAAATTTTCGCAAGTCTGATTCCCGAAACCAATAACAACAGAGGCCAAGGGGAAAAACACACATACCGTTGTAATCGGGCGAGTTTCTACTTTCAGATGCAACAAGAATTTCTCGAGTTCGTCAATCCGTTCGCGAGATATGGGAGTTTGAAGTTAAGGAATGGTTGAGGAGCCATCAAAAATTTCGCTGGTCTGATACTCGAAACCAATAACTGCAATGGCCTAGGGAAGAAGTACACACACAATTGTAATCGGGCGAGTTTCTACTTTCAGATGCAACAGGAATTTCTCGAGTTCGTCAATCCGTTCGCGAGATATGGGAGTTTGAAGTTAAGGAATGTTTGAGAAACCATCAAAATTTTCGCAAGTCTGATACTCGAAACCCAAAACTACTATGGCCTAGGGGAAAAATACACATACTGTTGTAATCGCGCGAGTTTCTGCTTTCAGATGAAACAGGAATTTCTCGAGTTCGTCAATCCGTTCGCGACATATGGGAGTTTGAAGTTAAGGAATGGTTGAGAAACCATCAAAAATTTCGCTGGTCTGATACTCGAAACCAATAACTGGAATGGCCTAGGGGAAAAGTACACACACCATTGTAATGGGGCGAGTTTCAACTTTCAGATGCAACAGGAATTTCTCGAGTTTGTCAATCCGTTCGCGAGATATGGGAGTTTGAAATTAAGGAATGGTTGAGAAACCATCAAAATTTTCGCAAGTCTGATACTCGAAACCAATAACTACTATGGCCTAGGGCAAAAATACACATACCGCTGTAATCCGGCGAATTTCTGCTTTCAGATGCAACAAGAATTTCTCGAGTTCGTCAATTCGTTCGCGAGATATGGGAGTTTGAAGTTAAGGAATGGTTGAGAAACCATCAAAATTTTCGCATGTCTGATACTCGAAACCAATAACTACTATGGCCTAGGGCAAAAATACACGTACCCTTGCAATCGGGCGAGTTTCTGCTTTCAGATGGAATAAGAATTTCTCGTGGTCGTCAATCCGTTCGCGAGATATGGGAGTTTGAAGTTAAGGAATGGTTGAGAAACCATCAAAATTTTCGCAAGTCTGATACTCGAAACAAATAACTACAAAGGCCTAGGGAAAAAATACACGTACCCTTGCAATCGGGCGAGTTTCTACTTTCAGATGAAACAGGAATTTCTCGAGTTCGTCCATCCGTTCGCGAGATATGGGAGTTTGAAGTTAAGGAATGGTTGAGAAACCATCAAAAATTTCGCTGGTCTGATACTCGAAACCAATAACTACTATGGCCTAGGGCAAAAATACACGTACCCTTGCAATCGGGCGAGTTTCTACTTTCAGATGAAACAGGAATTTCTCGAGTTCGTCCATCCGTTCGCGAGATATGGGAGTTTGAAGTTAAGGAATGGTTGAGAAACCATCAAAAATTTCGCTGGTCTGATACTCGAAACCAATAACTGGAATGGCCTAGGGGAATAGTACACACACCATTGTAATGGGGCGAGTTTCTACTTTCAGAAGCAACAGGAACTTCGCGAGTTCGTCAATCCGTTCGCGAGATATGGGAGTTTGAATTTAAGGAACGGTTGAGAAACCATCAAAATTTTCGCAAGTCTGATACTCGAAACCAATAACCACAGAGGCCTAGGGCAAAAATACACATACCGTTGTAATCGGGCGAGTTTCTGCTTTCAGATGCAATAGGAGTTTCTCGAGTTCGTTAATCCGTTCGCGAGATATGGGAGTTCGAAGTTAAGGAATGGTTGAGAAACCATCGAAATTTTCGCATGTGTGATACTCGAAACCAATAACTACAAAGGCCTAGGGGAAAAATACACATACCGTTGTAATCGCGCGAGTTTCTGCTTTCAGATGCAACAGGAATTTCTCGAGTTCGTCAATCCGTTCGCGAGATATGGGAGTTTTACGTTCAGGAATGGTTGAGCAACCATCAAAATTTTCGCTGGTCTGATACTCGAAACCAATAACTGGAATGGCCTAGGCGAAAAGTACACATACCGTTGAAATCGGGCGAGTTTCTGCTGTCAGATGCAATAGGAATTTCTCGTGTTCGTCAATCCGTTCGCGAGATATGGGAGTTCGAAGTTAAGGAATGGTTGAGAAACCATCAAAATTTTCGCAAGTCTGATACTCGAAACCAATAACGACTATGGCCTAGGGCAAAAATACACATACCATTGTAATCGGGCGAGTTTCTACTTTCAGATGCAACAGGAATTTCTCGAGTTCGTCAATCCGTTCGCGAGATATGGGAGTTTGAATTTAAGGAACGGTTGAGAAACCATCAAAATTTTCGCATGTCTGATACTCGAAACCAATAACTACAGAGGCCTAGGGCAAAAATACACATACCGTTGTAATCGGGCGAGTTTCTGCTTTCAGATGCAATAGGAATTTCTCGAGTTCGGCAATTCGTTCGCGAGATATGGGAGTTTGAAGTTAAGGAATGGTTGGGCAACCATCAAAATTTTCGCAAGTCTGATTCCCGAAACCAATAACTACAGAGGCCTAGGGGAAAACTACACATACCGTTGTAATCGGGCGAGTTTCTACTTTCAGATGCAAGAGGAATTTCTCGAGTTCGTCAATCCGTTCGCGAGATACGGGAGTTTGAAGTTAAGGAATGGTTGAGAAACCATCAAAATTTTCGCAAGTCTGATACTCGAAACCCATAACTACTATGAGTTAGGGGAAAAGTACACACACCACCGTAATCGGGCGAGTTTCTACTTTCAGAGGCAAGAGGAATTTCTCGAGTTCGTCAATCCGTTCGCGAGATATGGGAGTTTGAAGTTATGGAATGGTTGAGAAACCATCAAAATTTTCGCAAGTCTGATTCCCGAAACCAATAACTACAGAGGCCTAGGGGAAAAATACACATACCGTTGTAATCGGGCGAGTTTCTGCTTTCAGATGCAATAGGAATTTCTCGAGTTCGTCAATTCGTTCGTGAGATATGGGAGTTTGAAGTTAAGGAATGGTTGAGAAACCATCAAAAATTTCGCTGGTCTGATACTCGAAACAAATAACTACAAAGGCCTAGGGGAAAAATACACATACCGTTGTAATCGGGCGAGTTTCTGCTTTCAGATGCAACAAGAATTTCTCGTGTTCGTCAATTCGTTCGCGAGATATGGGAGTTTGAAGTTAAGGAATGGTTGAGCAACCATAAAAATTTTCGCATTTCTGATTCTCGAAACCAATAACCACAAAGGCCTAGGGGAAAAATATACATACCGTTGTAATCGCGCGAGTTTCTGCTTTCAGATGCAACAGGAATTTCTCGAGTTCGTCAATCCGTTCGCGAGATATGGGAGTTTGAAATTAAGGAATGGTTGAGAAACCATCAAAATTTTCGCAAGTCTGATACTCGAAACCAATAACTACTATGGCCTAGGGCAAAAATACACATACCGCTGTAATCCGGCGAATTTCTGCTTTCAGGTGCAACAAGAATTTCTCGAGTTCGTCAATTCGTTCGTGAGATATGGGAGTTTGAAGTTAAGGAATGGTTGAGAAACCATCAAAATTTTCGCATGTCTGAAACTCGAAACCAATAACTACTATGGCCTAGGGCAAAAATACACACACCGCTGTAATCGGGCGAGTTTCTGCTTTCAGATGCAACAAGAATTTCGCGAGTTCGTCAATTCGTTCGCGAGATATGGGAGTTTGAAGTTAAGGAATGGTTGAGCAACCATCAAAATTTTCGCAAGTCTGATTCCCGAAACCAATAACTACAGAGGCCAAGGGGAAAAACACACATACCGCTGTAATCCGGCGAATTTCTGCTTTCAGATGCAACAAGAATTTCTCGAGTTCGTCAATTCGTTCGTGAGATATGGGAGTTTGAAGTTAAGGAATGGTTGAGAAACCATCAAAATTTTCGCATGTCTGATACTCGAAACCAATAACTACTATGGCCTAGGGCAAAAATACACACACCGCTGTAATCGGGCGAGTTTCTGCTTTCAGATGCAACAAGAATTTCGCGAGTTCGTCAATTCGTTCGCGAGATGTGGGAGTTTGAAGTTAAGGAATGGTTGAGAAACCATCAAAAATTTCGCTGGTCTGATACTCGAAACCAATAACTGGAATGGCCTTGGGGAATAGTACACACACCATTGTAATGGGGCGAGTTTCTACTTTCAGAAGCAACAGGAACTTCGCGAGTTCGTCAATCCGTTCGCGAGATATGGGAGTTTGAATTTAAGGAACGGTTGAGAAACCATCAAAATTTTCGCAAGTCTAATACTCGAAACAAATAACTACAAAGGCCTAGGGGAAAAATACACATACTGTTGTAATCGCGCGAGTTTCTGCTTTCAGATGAAACAGGAATTTCTCGAGTTCGTCAATCCGTTCGCGAGATATGGGAGTTTGAAGTTAAGGAATGGTTGAGAAACCATCAAAAATTTCGCTGGTCTGATACTCGAAACAAATAACTACAAAGGCCTAGGGGAAAAATACACATACCGTTGTAATCGGGCGAGTTTCTGCTTTCAGATGCAACAAGAATTTCTCGTGTTCGTCAATTCGTTCGCGAGATATGGGAGTTTGAAGTTAAGGAATGGTTGAGCAACCATAAAAATTTTCGCATGTCTGATTCTCGAAACCAATAACCACAAAGGCCTAGGGGAAAAATATACATACCGTTGTAATCGCGCGAGTTTCTGCTTTCAGATGCAACAGGAATTTCTCGAGTTCGTCAATCCGTTCGCGAGATATGGGAGTTTGAAATTAAGGAATGGTTGAGAAACCATCAAAATTTTCGCAAGTCTGATACTCGAAACCAATAACTACTATGGCCTAGGGCAAAAATACACATACCGCTGTAATCCGGCGAATTTCTGCTTTCAGGTGCAACAAGAATTTCTCGAGTTCGTCAATTCGTTCGTGAGATATGGGAGTTTGAAGTTAAGGAATGGTTGAGAAACCATCAAAATTTTCGCATGTCTGATACTCGAAACCAATAACTACTATGGCCTAGGGCAAAAATACACACACCGCTGTAATCGGGCGAGTTTCTGTTTTCAGATGCAACAAGAATTTCGCGAGTTCGTCAATTCGTTCGCGAGATATGGGAGTTTGAAGTTAAGGAATGGTTGAGAAACCATCAAAAATTTCGCTGGTCTGATACTCGAAACCAATAACTGGAATGGCCTAGGGGAATAGTACACACACCATTGTAATGGGGCGAGTTTCTACTTTCAGAAGCAACAGGAACTTCGCGAGTTCGTCAATCCGTTCGCGAGATATGGGAGTTTGAATTTAAGGAACGGTTGAGAAACCATCAAAATTTTCGCAAGTCTGATACTCGAAACCAATAACCACAGAGGCCTAGGGCAAAAATACACATACCGTTGTAATCGGGCGAGTTTCTGCTTTCAGATGCAATAGGAGTTTCTCGAGTTCGTCAATCCGTTCGCGAGATATGGGAGTTCGAAGTTAAGGAATGGTTGAGCAACCATCAAAATTTTCGGATGTCTGATTCCCGAAACCAATAACTACAGAGGCCTAGGGGAAAAATACACATACCCTTGTAATCGGGCGAGTTTCTACTTTCAGATGCAAGAGGAATTTCTCGAGTTCGTCAATCCGTTCGCGAGATATGGGAGTTTCAAGTTAAGGAATGGTCGAGAAACCATCAAAATTTTCGCTGGTCTGATACTCGAAACCAATAACTGGCATGGCCTAGGGGAAAAGTACACACACCATTGTAATGGGGCGAGTTTCTACTTTCAGATGCAATAGGAATTTCTCGAGTTCGTCAATTCGTTCGCGAGATATGGGAGTTTGAAGTTAAGGATTGGTTGAGCAACCATCAAAATTTTCGGATGTCTGATTCCCGAAACCAATAACTACAGAGGCCTAGGGGAAAAATACACATACCGTTGTAATCGGGCGAGTTTCTACTTTCAGATGCAAGAGGAATTTCTCGAGTTCGTCAATCCGTTCGCGAGATATGGGAGTTTGAAGTTAAGGAATGGTCGAGAAACCATCAAAATTTTCGCTGGTCTGATACTCGAAACCAATAACTGGAATGGCCTAGGGGAAAAGTACACACACCATTGTAATGGGGCGAGTTTCTACTTTCAGAAGCAACAGGAACTTCGCGAGTTCGTCAATCCGTTCGCGAGATATGGGAGTTTGAATTTAAGGAACGGTTGAGAAACCATCAAAATTTTCGCAAGTCTGATACTCGAAACCAATAACTACTATGGCCTAGGGCAAAAATACACATACCGCTGTAATCCGGCGAATTTCTGCTTTCAGATGCAACAAGAATTTCTCGAGTTCGTCAATCCGTTCGCGAGATATGGGAGTTTGATATTAAGGAATGGTTGAGAAACCATCAAAAATTTCGCTGGTCTGATACTCGAAACCAATAACTGGAATGGCCTAGGGGAAAAGTACACACACCATTGTAATGGGGCGAGTTTCTACTTTCAGATGCACAAGGAATTTCTCGAGTTCGTCAATCCGTTCGCGAGATATGGGAGTTTGAAGTTAAGGAATGGTTGAGCAACCATAAAAATTTTCGCATGTGTGATACTCGAAACCAATAACTACAATGGCCTAGGGGAAAAATACACATACCGTTGTAATCGGGCGAGTTTCTACTTTCAGAAGCAACAGGAACTTCGCGAGTTCGTCAATCCGTTCGCGAGATATGGGAGTTTGAATTTAAGGAACGGTTGAGAAACCATCAAAATTTTCGCAAGTCTGATACTCGAAACCAATAACCACAGAGGCCTAGGGCAAAAATACACATACCGTTGTAATCGGGCGAGTTTCTGCTTTTATATGCAATAGGAGTTTCTCGAGTTCGTCAAACCGTTCGCGAGATATGGGAGTTTGAAGTTAAGGAATGGTTGACAAACCATCAAAATTTTCGCAAGTCTGATACTCGAAACCCATAACTACTATGGGTTAGGGGAAAAGTACACACACCATTGTAATGGGGCGAGTTTCTACTTTCAGATGCAATAGGAATTTCTCGAGTTCGTCAATTCGTTCGCGAGATATGGGAGTTTGAAGTTAAGGATTGGTTGAGCAACCATCAAAATTTTCGGATGTCTGATTCCCGAAACCAATAACTACAGAGGCCTAGGGGAAAAATACACATACCGTTGTAATCGGGCGAGTTTCTACTTTCAGATGCAAGAGGAATTTCTCGAGTTCGTCAATCCGTTCGCGAGATATGGGAGTTTGAAGTTAAGGAATGGTCGAGAAACCATCAAAATTTTCGCTGGTCTGATACTCGAAACCAATAACTGGAATGGCCTAGGGGAAAAGTACACTCACCATTGTAATCGGGAGAGTTTCTACTTTCAGATGCAAGAGGAATTTCTCGTGTTCGTCAATCCGTTCGCGAGATATGGGAGTGTGAAGTTAAGGAATGGTTGAGAAACCATCAAAATTTTCGCAGGTCTAATACCCGAAACAAATAACTACAAAGGCCTAGGGTAAAAATACACATACTGTTGTAATCGCGCGAGTTTCTGCTTTCAGATGCAATAGGAATTTCTCGAGTTCGTCAATCCGTTCGCGTGATACGGGAGTTTGAAATTAAGGAATGGTTGAGAAACCATCAAAATTTTCGCAAGTCTGATACTCGAAACCAATAACTACTATGGCCTAGGGCAAATATACACATACCGTTGTAATCGGGCGAGTTTCTGCTTTCAGATGCAACAAGAATTTCTCGAGTTCGTCAATTCGTTCGCGAGATATGGGAGTTTGAAGTTAAGGAATGGTTGAGCAACCATAAAAATTTTCGCATGTGTGATACTCGAAACCAATAACTACAATGGCCTAGGGGAAAAATACACATACCGTTGTAATCGGGCGAATTTCTACTTTCAGATGAAACAGGAATTTCTCGAGTTCGTCCATCCGTTCGCGAGATATGGGAGTTTGAAGTTAAGGAATGGTTGAGACACCATAAAAAATTTCGCAAGTCTGATACTGGAAACGAATAACTGGAATGGCCTAGGGGAAAAGTACACACACCATTGTAATGGGGCGAGTTTCTACTTTCAGAGGCAACAGGAACTTCGCGAGTTCTTCAATCCGTTCGCGAGATATGGGAGTTTGAAATTAAGGAATGGTTGAGAAACCATAAAAATTTTCGCTGGTCTGATACTCGTAACCAATAACTGGAATGGCCTAGGGGAAAAGTACACATACCGTTGAAATCGGGCGAGTTTCTGCTGTTAGATGCAATAGGAATTTCTCGTGTTCGTCAATCCGTTCGCGAGATATGGGAGTTTGAAGTTAAAGAATGGTTGAGAAACCATCAAAATTTTCGCAAGTCTGAAACTCGAAACCAATAACTACTATGGCCTAGGGCAAAAATACATATACCGATGTAATCGGGCGAGTTTCTGCTTTCAGATGCTATAGGAATTTCTCGAGTTCGTCAATCCGTTCGCATAGTATGGGAGTTTGAAGTTAAGGAATGGTTGAGAAACGATCAAAATTTTCGAATGTCTGATTTTCGAAACCAATAACTACAATGGCCTAGGGGAAAATACACATACCGTTGTAATCGGGCGAGTTTCTACTTTCAGATGAAACAGGAATTTCTCGAGTTCGTCAATCCGTTCGCGAGATATGGGAGTTTGAAGTTTAGGAATGTTTGAGAAACCATCAAAAATTTCGCTGGTCTGATACTCGAAACCAATAACTGGAATGGCCTAGGGGAAAAGTACACACACCATTGTAATGGGGCGAGTTTCTACTTTCAGATGCAACAGGAATTTCTCGAGTTCGTCAATCCGTTCGCGAGATATGGGAGTTTGAGGTTAAAGAATGGTTGAGAAACCATCAAAATTTTCGCAAGTCTAATACTCGAAACAAATAACTACAAAGGCCTAGGGGAAAAATACACATACTGTTGTAATCGCGCGAGTTTCTGCTTTCAGATGAAACAGGAATTTCTCGAGTTCGTCAATCCGTTCGCGAGATATGGGAGTTTGAAATTAAGGAATGGTTGAGAAACCATCAAAAATTTCGCTGGTCTGATACTCGAAACCAATAACTGGAATGGCCTAGGGGAAAAATACACATACTGTTGTAATCGCGCGAGTTTCTGCTTTCAGATGAAAAAGGAATTTCTCGAGTTCGTCAATCCGTTCGCGAGATATGGGAGTTTGAAATTAAGGAATGGTTGAGAAACCATCAAAATTTTCGCAAGTCTGATACTCGAAACCAATAACTACTATGGCCTAGGGCAAAAATACACATACCGCTGTAATCCGGCGAATTTCTGCTTTCAGATGCAACAAGAATTTCTCGAGTTCGTCAATTCGTTCGCGAGATATGGGAGTTTGAAGTTAAGGAATGGTTGAGAAACCATCAAAATTTTCGCATGTCTGATACTCGAAACCAATAACTACAATGGCCTAGGGGAAAAATACACATACCGTTGTAATCGGGCGAATTTCTACTTTCAGATGAAACAGGAATTTCTCGAGTTCGTCCATCCGTTCGCGAGATATGGGAGTTTGAAATTAAGGAATGGTTCAGAAACCATCAAAATTTTCGCTGGTCTGTTACTCAAAACCAATACCTGGAATGGCCTAGGGGAAAAGTACACATACCGTTCAAATCGGGCGAGTTTCTGCTTTCAGATGCAATAGGAATTTCTCGAGTTCGTCAATCCGTTCGCATAATATGGGAGTTTGAAGTTAAGGAATGGTTGAGAAACCATCAAAATTTTCGCATGTCTGATATTCGAAACCAATAACTACAATAGCCTAGGGGAAAAGTACACACACCATCGTAATCGCGCGAGTTTCTGCTTTCAGATGCAACAGGAATTTCTCGAGTTCGTCAAACCGTTCGCGAGATATGGGAGTTTGAAATTAAGGAATGGTTGAGAAACCATCAAAATTTTCGCAAGTCTGATACTCGAAACCAATAACTACTATGGCCTAGGGCAAAAATACACATACCGCTGTAATCCGGCGAATTTCTGCTTTCAGATGCAACAAGAATTTCGCGAGTTGGTCAATCCGTTCGCGAGATATGGGAGTTTGAATTTAAGGAACGGTTGAGAAACCATCATAATTTTCGCAAGTCTGATACTCGAAACCAATAACCACAGAGGCCTAGGGCAAAAATACACATACCGTTGTAATCGGGCGAGTTTCTGCTTTCAGATGCAATAGGAGTTTCTCGAGTTCGTCAATCCGTTCGCGAGATATGGGAGTTTGAAGTTAAGGAATGGTTGACAAACCATCAAAATTTTCGCAAGTCTGATACTCGAAACCCATAACTACTATGGGTTAGGGGAAAAGTACGCAAACCATTGTAATGGGGCGAGTTTCTACTTTCAGATGCAATAGGAATTTCTCGAGTTCGTCAATTCGTTCGCGAGATATGGGAGTTTGACGTTAAGGATTGGTTGAGCAACCATCAAAATTTTCGGATTTCTGATTCCCGAAACCAATAACTACAGAGGCCTAGGGGAAAAATACACATACCGTTGTAATCGGGCGAGTTTCTACTTTCAGATGCAAGAGGAATTTCTCGAGTTCGTCAATCCGTTCGCGAGATATGGGAGTTTGAAGTTAAGGAATGGTCGAGAAACCATCAAAATTTTCGCTGGTCTGATACTCGAAACCAATAACTGGAATGGCCTAGGGGAAAAGTACACACACCATTGTAATCGGGAGAGTTTCTACTTTCAGATGCAAGAGGAATTTCTCGTGTTCGTCAATCCGTTCGCGAGATATGGGAGTGTGAAATTAAGGAATGGTTGAGAAACCATCAAAATTTTCGCAAGTCTGATACTCGAAACCAATAACTACTATGGCCTAGGGCAAAAATACACATACCGTTGTAATCGGGCGAGTTTCTGCTTTCAGATGCAACAAGAATTTCTCGAGTTCGTCAATTCGTTCGCGAGATATGGGAGTTTGCAGATAAGGAATGGTTGAGAAACCATCAAAATTTTCGCATGTCTGATACTCGAAACCAATAACTGCTATGGCCTAGGGCAAAAATACACGTACCCTTGCAATCGGGCGAGTTTCTGCTTTCAGATGGAATAGGAATTTCTCGTGGTCGTCAATCCGTTCGCGAGATATGGGAGTTTGAAGTTAAGGAATGGTTGAGAAACCATCAAAATTTTCGCAAGTCTGATACTCGAAACAAATAACGACAAAGGCCTAGGGGAAAAATACACATACTGTTGTAATCGCGCGAGTTTCTGCTTTCAGATGCAACAGGAATTTCTCGAGTTTGTCAATCCGTTCGCGAGATATGGGAGTTTGAAATTAAGGAATGGTTGAGAAACCATCAAAATTTTCGCAAGTCTGATACTCGAAACCAATAACTACTATGGTCTAGGGCAAATATACACATACCGATGTAATCCGGCGATTTTCTGCTTTCAGATCCAACAAGAATTTCTCGAGTTCGTCAATTCGTTCGCGAGATATGGGAGTTTGAAGATAAGGAATGGTTGAGAAACCATCAAAATTTTCGCATGTCTGATACACGAAACCAATAACTACTATGGCCTAGGGCAAAAATACACGTACCCTTGCAATCGGGCGAGTTTCTGCTTTCAGATGCAAAAGGAATTTCTCGTGGTCGTCAATCCGTTCGCGAGATGTGGGAGTTTGAAGTTAAGGAATGGTTGAGAAACCATCAAAATTTTCGCAAGTCTGATACTCGAAACAAATAACTACAAAGGCCTAGGGGAAAAATACACATACCGTTGTAATCGGGCGAATTTCTACTTTCAGATGAAACAGGAATTTCTCGAGTTCGTCCATCCGTTCGCGAGATATGGGAGTTTGAACTTAAGGAATGGTTGAGAAACCATCAAAAATTTCGCTGGTCTGATACTCGAAACCAATAACTGGAATGGCCTAGGGGAAAAGGACACACACCATTGTAATGGGGCGAGTTTCTACTTTCAGAAGCAACAGGAACTTCGCGAGTTCGTCGATCCGTTCGCGAGATATGGGAGTTTGAAATTAAGGAATGGTTGAGAAACCATCAAAATTTTCGCAAGTCTGATACTCGAAACCAATAACTACTATGGCCTAGGGCAAAAATACACATACCGCTGTAATCCGGCGAATTTCTGCTTTCAGATCCAACAAGAATTTCTCGAGTTCGTCAATTCGTTCGCGAGATATGGGAGTTTGCAGATAAGGAATGGTTGAGAAACCATCAAAATTTTCGCATGTCTGATACTCGAAACCAATAACTACTATGGCCTAGGGCAAAAATACACGTACCCTTGCAATCGGGCGAGTTTCTGCTTTCAGATGGAATAGGAATTTCTCGTGGTCGTCAATCCGTTCGCGAGATATGGGAGTTTGAAGTTAAGGAATGGTTGAGAAACCATCAAAATTTTCGCAAGTCTGATACTCGAAACAAATAACTACAAAGGCCTAGGGGAAAAATACACATACCGTTGTAATCGGGCGAATTTCTACTTTCAGATGAAACAGGAATTTCTCGAGTTCGTCCATCCGTTCGCGAGATATGGGAGTTTGAAGTTAAGGAATGGTTGAGAAACCATCAAAAATTTCGCTGGTCTGATACGCGAAACCAATAACTGGAATGGCCTAGGGGAAAAGTACACACACCATTGTAATGGGGCGAGTTTCTACTTTCAGAAGCAACAGGAACTTCGCGAGTTCGTCAATCCGTTCGCGAGATATGGGAGTTTGAATTTAAGGAACGGTTGAGAAACCATCAAAATTTTCGCAAGTCTGATACTCGAAACCAATAACCACAGAGGCCTAGGGCAAAAATACACATACCGTTGTAATCGGGCGAGTTTCTGCTTTCAGATGCAATAGGAGTTTCTCGAGTTCGTCAATCCGTTCGCGACATATGGGAGTTTGAAGTTAAGGAATGGTTGAGAGACCATCAAAATTTTCGCAAGTCTGATACTCGAAACAAATAACCACAAAGGCCTAGGGGAAAAATACACATACTGTTGTAATCGCGCGAGTTTCTGCTTTCAGACGAAACCGGAATTTCTCGAGTTCGTCAATCCGTTCGCGAGATATGGGAGTTTGAAGTTAAGGAATGGTTGAGAAACCATCAAAAATTTCGCTGGTCTGATACTCGAAACCAATAACTGGAATGGCCTAGGGGAAAAATACACATACTGTTGTAATCGCGCGAGTTTCTGCTTTCAGATGAAAAAGGAATTTCTCGAGTTCGTCAATCCGTTCGCGAGATATGGGAGTTTGAAGTTAAGGAATGTTTGAGAAACCATCAAAATTTTCGCAAGTCTGATACTCGAAACAAATAACCACAAAGGCCTAGGGGAAAAATACACATACTGTTGTAATCGCGCGAATTTCTACTTTCAGATGAAACAGGAATTTCTCGAGTTCGTCTATCCGTTCGCAAGATATGGGAGTTTGAAGTTAAGGAATGGTTGAGAAACCATCAAAATTTTCGCAAGTCTAATACTCGAAACAAATAACCACAAAGGCCTAGGGGAAAAATACACATACTGTTGTAATCGCGCGAGTTTCTGCTTTCAGATGAAAAAGGAATTTCTCGAGTTCGTCAAACCGTTCGCGAGATATGGGAGTTTGAAGTTAAGGAATGGTTGAGAAACCATCAAAATTTTCGCAAGTCTGATACTCGAAACAAATAACCACAAACGCCTAGGGGAAAAATACACATACCGTTGTAATCGGGCGAGTTTCTGCTTTCAGATGCAATAGATGTTTCTCGAGTTCGTCAATCCGTTCGCGAGATATGGGAGTTTGAAGTTAAGGAATGGTCGAGAAACCATCAAAATTTTCGCTGGTCTGATACTCGAAACCAATAACTGGAATGGCCTAGGGGAAAAGTACACACACCATTGTTATCGGGAGAGTTTCTACTTTCAGATGCAAGAGGAATTTCTCGTGTTCGTCAATCCGTTCGCGAGATATGGGAGTGTGAAGTTAAGGAATGGTTGAGAAACCATCAAAATTTTCGCAGGTCTAATACCCGAAACAAATAACTACAAAGGCCTAGGGTAAAAATACACATACTGTTGTAATCGCGCGAGTTTCTGCTTTCAGATGCAAGAGGAATTTCTCGTGTTCGTCAATCCGTTCGCGAGATATGGGAGTGTGAAGTTAAGGAATGGTTGAGAAACCATCAAAATTTTCGCAGGTCTAATACCCGAAACAAATAACTAAAAAGGCCTAGGGTAAAAATACACTCACCATTGTAATGGGGCGAGTTTCTACTTTCAGATGAAACAGGAATTTCTCGAGTTCGTCCATCCGTTCGCGAGATATGGGAGTTTGAAGTTAAGGAATGGTTGAGAAACCATCAAAAATTTCGCTGGTCTGATACTCGAAACCAATAACTGGAATGGCCTAGGGGAAAAGTACACACACCATTGTAATGGGGCGAGTTTCTACTTTCAGAAGCAACAGGAACTTCGCGAGTTCGTCAATCCGTTCGCGAGATATGGGAGTTTGAATTTAAGGAACGGTTGAGAAACCATCAAAATTTTCGCAAGTCTGATACTCGAAACCAATAACCACAGAGGCCTAGGGCAAAAATACACATACCGTTGTAATCGGGCGAGTTTCTGCTTTCAGATGCAATAGGAGTTTCTCGAGTTCGTCAATCCGTTCGCGAGATATGGGAGTTTGAAGTTAAGGAATGGTTGAGAAACCATCAAAATTTTCGCAAGTCTGATACTCGAAACAAATAACCACAAAGGCCTAGGGGAAAAATACACATACTGTTGTAATCGCGCGAGTTTCTGCTTTCAGACGAAACCGGAATTTCTCGAGTTCGTCAATCCGTTCGCGAGATATGGGAGTTTGAAGTTAAGGAATGGTTGAGAAACCATCAAAAATTTCGCTGGTCTGATACTCGAAACCAATAACTGGAATGGCCTAGGGGAAAAGTACACATACCGATGTAATCGGGCGAGTTTCTGCTTTCAGATGAAAAAGGAATTTCTCGAGCTCGTCAATCCGTTCGCGAGATATGGGAGTTTGAAGTTAAGGAATGGTTGAGAAACCATCAAAATTTTCGCAAGTCTGATACTCGAAACAAATAACCACAAAGGCCTAGGGGAAAATACACATACTGTTGTAATCGCGCGAATTTCTACTTTCAGATGAAACAGGAATTTCTCGAGTTCGTCTATCCGTTCGCAAGATATGGGAGTTTGAAGTTAAGGAATGGTTGAGAAACCATCAAAATTTTCGCAAGTCTAATACTCGAAACAAATAACCACAAAGGCCTAGGGGAAAAATACACATACTGTTGTAATCGCGCGAGTTTCTGCTTTCAGATGAAAAAGGAATTTCTCGAGTTCGTCAGTCCGTTCGCGAGATATGGGAGTTTGAAGTTAAGGAATGGTTGAGAAACCATCAAAATTTTCGCAAGTCTGATACTCGAAACAAATAACCACAAAGGCCTAGGGGAAAAATACACATACTGTTGTAATCGCGCGAGTTTCTGCTTTCAGACGAAACCGGAATTTCTCGAGTTCGTCAATCCGTTCGCGAGATATGGGAGTTTGAAGTTAAGGAATGGTTGAGAAACCATCAAAAATTTCGCTGGTCTGATACTCGAAACCAATAACTGGAATGGCCTAGGGGAAAAGTACACACACCATTGTAATGGGGCGAGTTTCTACTTTCAGAAGCAACAGGAACTTCGCGAGTTCGTCAATCCGTTCGCGAGATATGGGAGTTTGAATTTAAGGAACGGTTGAGAAACCATCAAAATTTTCGCAAGTCTGATACTCGAAACCAATAACCACAGAGGCCTAGGGCAAAAATACACATACCGTTGTAATCGGGCGAGTTTCTGCTTTCAGATGCAATAGGAGTTTCTCGAGTTCGTCAATCCGTTCGCGAGATATGGGAGTTTGAAATTAAGGAATGGTTGAGAAACCATCAAAATTTTCGCAAGTCTGATACTCGAAACCAATAACTACAGAGGCCTAGGGCAAAAATACACATACCGTTGTAATCGGGCGAGTTTCTGCTTTCAGATGCAATAGGAATTTCTCGAGTTCGTCAATTCGTTCGCGAGATATGGGAGTTTGAAGTTAAGGATTGGTTGAGCAACCATCAAAATTTTCGGATGTCTGATTCCCGAAACCAATAACTACAGAGGCCTAGGGGAAAAATACACATACCGTTGTAATCGGGCGAGTTTCTACTTTCAGGTGCAAGAGGAATTTCTCGAGTTCGTCAATCCGTTCGCGAGATATGGGAGTTTGAAGTTAAGGAATGGTCGAGAAACCATCAAAATTTTCGCTGGTCTGATACTCGAAACCAATAACTGGAATGGCCTAGGGGAAAAGTACACACACCATTGTAATCGGGCGAGTTTCTACTTTCAGATGCAAGAGGAATTTCTCGTGTTCGTCAATCCGTTCGCGAGATATGGGAGTGTGAAGTTAAGGAATGGTTGAGAAACCATAAAAATTTTCGCAGGTCTAATACCCGAAACAAATAACTACAAAGGCCTAGGGTAAAAATACACATACTGTTGTAATCGCGCGAGTTTCTGCTTTCAGATGCAATAGGAATTTCTCGAGTTCGTCAATCCGTTCGCGTGATACGGGAGTTTGAAATTAAGGAATGGTCGAGAAACCATCAAAATTTTCGCAAGTCTGATACTCGAAACCAATAACTACTATGGCCTAGGGCAAAAATACACATACCGTTGTAATCGGGCGAGTTTCTGCTTTCAGATGCAACAAGAATTTCTCGAGTTCGTCAATTCGTTCGCGAGATATGGGAGTTTGAAGTTAAGGAATGGTTGAGCAACCATAAAAATTTTCGCATGTGTGATACTCGAAACCAATAACTACAATGGCCTAGGGGAAAAATACACATACCGTTGTAATCGGGCGAATTTCTACTTTCAGATGAAACAGGAATTTCTCGAGTTCGTCCATCCGTTTGCGAGATATGGGAGTTTGAAGTTAAGGAATGGTTGAGACACCATAAAAAATTTCGTAAGTCTGATACTGGAAACGAATAACTGGAATGGGCTAGGGGAAAAGTACACACACCATTGTAATGGGGCGAGTTTCTACTTTCAGAGGCAACAGGAACTTCGCGAGTTCGTCAATCCGTTCGCGAGATATGGGAGTTTGAAATTAAGGAATGGTTGAGAAACCATCAAAATTTTCGCTGGTCTGATTCTCGAAACCAATAACTACTATGGCCTAGGGCAAAAGTACACGTACCCTTGCAATCGGGCGAGTTTCTGCTTTCAGATGAAACAGGAATTTCTCGAGTTCGTCAATCCGTTCGCGAGATATGGGAGTTTGAAGTTAAAGAATGGTTGAGAAACCATCAAAATTTTCGCAAGTCTGAAACTCGAAACCAATAACTACTATGGCCTAGGGCAAAAATACATATACCGATGTAATCGGGCGAGTTTCTGCTTTCAGATGCAATAGGAATTTCTCGAGTTCGTCAATCCGTTCGCATAATATGGGAGTTTGAAGTTAAGGAATGGTTGAGAAACGATCAAAATTTTCGAATGTCTGATTTTCGAAACCAATAACTACAATGGCCTAGGGGAAAATACACATACCGTTGTAATCGGGCGAGTTTCTACTTTCAGATGAAACAGGAATTTCTCGAGTTCGTCAATCCGTTCGCGAGATATGGGAGTTTGAAGTTTAGGAATGTTTGAGAAACCATCAAAAATTTCGCTGGTCTGATACTCGAAACCAATAACTGGAATGGCCTAGGGGAAAAGTACACACACCATTGTAATGGGGCGAGTTTCTACTTTCAGATGCAACAGGAATTTCTCGAGTTCGTCAATCCGTTCGCGAGATATGGGAGTTTGAAATTAAGGAATGGTTGAGAAACCATCAAAATTTTCGCAAGTCTGATACTCGAAACCAATAACTACTATGGCCTAGGGCAAAAATACACACACCGCTGTAATGGGGCGAGTTTCTACTTTCAGATGCAACAGGAATTTCTCGAGTTCGTCAATCCGTTCGCGAGATATGGGAGTTTGAATTTAAGGAACGGGTGAGAAACCATCAAAATTTTCGCAAGTCTGATACTCGAAACCAATAACTACAGAGGCCTAGGGCAAAAATACACATACCGTTGTAATCGGGCGAGTTTCTGCTTTCAGATGCAATAGGAATTTCTCGAGTTCGTCAATCCGTTCGCGAGATATGGGAGTTTGAAGTGAAGGAGTGGTCGACAAACCATCAAAATTTTCGCAAGTCTGATACTCGAAACCCATAACTACTATGGGTTAGGGGAAAAGTACACACGCCATTGTAATGGGGCGAGTTTCTACTTTCAGAAGCAACAGGAACTTCGGGAGTTCGTCAATCCGTTTGCGAGATATGGGAGTTTGAAATTAAGGAATGGTTGAGAAACCATCAAAATTTTCGCAAGTCTAATACTCGAAACAAATAACCACAAAGGCCTAGTGGAAAAATACACATACTGTTGTAATCGCGCGAGTTTCTGCTTTCAGATGAAACAGGAATTTCTCGAGTTCGTCAATCCGTTCGCGAGATATGGGAGTTTGAAGTTAAGGAATGGTTGAGAAACCATCAAAATTTTCGAATGTCTGATATTCGAAACCAATAACTACAATGGCCTAGGGGAAAATACACATACCGTTGTAATCGTGCGAGTTTCTACTTTCAGATGAAAGAGGAATTTCTCGAGTTCGTCAATCCGTTCGCGAGATATGGGAGTTTGAAGTTTAGGAATGTTTGAGAAACCATCAAAAATTTCGCTGGTCTGATACTCGAAACCAAGAACTGGAATGGCCTAGGGGAAAAGTACACACACCATTGTAATGGGGCGAGTTTCTACTTTCAGATGCAACAGGAATTTCTTGAGTTCGTCAATCCGTTCGCGAGATATGGGAGTTTGAATTTAAGGAACGGGTGAGAAACCATCAAAATTTTCGCAAGTCTGATACTCGAAACCAATAACTACAGAGGCCTAGGGCAAAAATACATATAGCGTTGTAATCGGGCGAGTTTCTGCTTTCAGATGCAATAGGAATTCCTCGAGTTCGTCAATCCGTTCGCGAGATATGGGAGTTTCAAGTGAAGGAGTGGTTGACAAACGATCAAAATTTTCGCAAGTCTGATACTCGAAACCCATAACTACTATGGGTTAGGGGAAAAGTACACACACCATTGTAATGGGACGAGTTTCTACTTTCAGAAGCAACAGGAACTTCGCGAGTTCGTCATTCCGTTCGCGAGATATGGGAGTTTGAAATTAAGGAATGTTTGAGAAACCATCAAAATTTTCGCTGGTCTGATACTCGTAACCAATAACTGGAATGGCCTAGGGGAAAAGTACACATACCGTTGAAATCGGGCGAGTTTCTGCTGTTAGATGCAATAGGAATTTCTCGTGTTCGTCAATCCGTTCGCGAGATATGGGAGTTTCAAGTGAAGGAGTGGTTGACAAACGATCAAAATTTTCGCAAGTCTGATACTCGAAACCCATAACTACTATGGGTTAGGGGAAAAGTACACACACCATTGTAATGGGACGAGTTTCTACTTTCAGAAGCAACAGGAACTTCGCGAGTTCGTCAATCCGTTCGCGAGATATGGGAGTTTGAAATTAAGGAATGGTTGAGAAACCATCCAAATTTTCGCTGGTCTGATACTCGAAACCAATAACTGGAATGGCCTAGGGGAAAAGTAAACATACCGTTGAAATCGGGCGAGTTTCTGCTGTCAGATGCAGTAGGAACTTCTCGTGTTCGTCAATCCGTTCGCGCGATATGGGAGTTTGAAGTTAAGGAATGGATGAGAAACCATCAAAATTTTCGCAAGTCTGATACTCGAAACAAATAACTACTATGGCCTAGGGCAAAAATGCACACACCGATGTAATCGGGCGAGTTTCTGCTTTCAGATGCAATAGGAATTTCTCGAGTTCGTCGATCCGTTCCATTAATATGGGAGTTTGAAGTTAAGGAATGGTTGAGAAACCATCAAAAATTTGGCTGGTCTGATACTCGAAACCAATAACTGGAATGGCCTAAGGGGAAAAGTACACACACCATTGTAATGGGGCGAGTTTCTACTTTCAGAAGCAACAGGAATTTCTCGAGTTCGTCAATCCGTTCGCGAGATATGGGAGTTTGAAATTAAGGAATGGTTGAGAAACCATCAAAATTTTCGCTTGTCTGATACTCGAAACCAATAACTGGAATGGCCTAGGGGAAAAGTACACACACCACTGTAATCGGGCGTGTTTCTACTTTCAGAAGCAACAGGAATTTCTCGAGGTCGTCAATCCGTTCCTGAGATATGGGAGTTTGAAATTAAGGAATGGTTGACAAACCATCCAAATTTTCGCAACTCTGATACTCGAAACCAATAACTACTATGGCCTAGGGCAAAAATACACATACCGCTGTAATCGGGCGAGTTTCTACTTTCAGATGCAACAGGAATTTCTCGAGTTCGTCAATCCGTTCGCGAGATTAGGGAGTTTGAATTTAAGGAACGGTTGAGAAACCATCAAAATTTTCGCAAGACTGATACTCGGAACCAATAACTACAGAGGCCTAGGGCAAAAATACACATACCGTTGTAAACGGGCGAGTTTCTGCTTTCAGATGCAATAGGAGTTTCTCGAGTTCGTCAATCCGTTCGCGAGGTATGGGAGTTTGAAGTTAAGGAATGGTTGACAAACCATCAAAATTTTCGCAAGTCTGATACTCGAAACCCATAACTACTATGGGTTAGGGGAAAAGTACACACACCATTGTAATGGGACGAGTTTCTACTTTCAGAAGCAACAGGAACTTCGCGAGTTCGTCATTCCGTTCGCGAGATATGGGAGTTTGAAATTAAGGAACGGGTGAGAAACCATCAAAATTTTCGCAAGTCTGATACTCGAAACCAATAACTACAGAGGCCTAGGGCAAAAATACATATAGCGTTGTAATCGGGCGAGTTTCTGCTTTCAGATGCAATAGGAATTCCTCGAGTTCGTCAATCCGTTCGCGAGATATGGGAGTTTCAAGTGAAGGAGTGGTTGACAAACGATCAAAATTTTCGCAAGTCTGATACTCGAAACCCATAACTACTATGGGTTAGGGGAAAAGTACACACACCATTGTAATGGGACGAGTTTCTACTTTCAGAAGCAACAGGAACTTCGCGAGTTCGTCATTCCGTTCGCGAGATATGGGAGTTTGAAATTAAGGAATGTTTGAGAAACCATCAAAATTTTCGCTGGTCTGATACTCGTAACCAATAACTGGAATGGCCTAGGGGAAAAGTACACATACCGTTGAAATCGGGCGAGTTTCTGCTGTTAGATGCAATAGGAATTTCTCGTGTTCGTCAATCCGTTCGCGAGATATGGGAGTTTCAAGTGAAGGAGTGGTTGACAAACGATCAAAATTTTCGCAAGTCTGATACTCGAAACCCATAACTACTATGGGTTAGGGGAAAAGTACACACACCATTGTAATGGGACGAGTTTCTACTTTCAGAAGCAACAGGAACTTCGCGAGTTCGTCAATCCGTTCGCGAGATATGGGAGTTTGAAATTAAGGAATGGTTGAGAAACCATCCAAATTTTCGCTGGTCTGATACTCGAAACCAATAACTGGAATGGCCTAGGGGAAAAGTAAACATACCGTTGAAATCGGGCGAGTTTCTGCTGTCAGATGCAGTAGGAACTTCTCGTGTTCGTCAATCCGTTCGCGCGATATGGGAGTTTGAAGTTAAGGAATGGATGAGAAACCATCAAAATTTTCGCAAGTCTGATACTCGAAACAAATAACTACTATGGCCTAGGGCAAAAATGCACACACCGATGTAATCGGGCGAGTTTCTGCTTTCAGATGCAATAGGAATTTCTCGAGTTCGTCGATCCGTTCCATTAATATGGGAGTTTGAAGTTAAGGAATGGTTGAGAAACCATCAAAAATTTGGCTGGTCTGATACTCGAAACCAATAACTGGAATGGCCTAAGGGGAAAAGTACACACACCATTGTAATGGGGCGAGTTTCTACTTTCAGAAGCAACAGGAATTTCTCGAGTTCGTCAATCCGTTCGCGAGATATGGGAGTTTGAAATTAAGGAATGGTTGAGAAACCATCAAAATTTTCGCTTGTCTGATACTCGAAACCAATAACTGGAATGGCCTAGGGGAAAAGTACACACACCACTGTAATCGGGCGTGTTTCTACTTTCAGAAGCAACAGGAATTTCTCGAGGTCGTCAATCCGTTCCAGAGATATGGGAGTTTGAAATTAAGGAATGGTTGACAAACCATCCAAATTTTCGCAACTCTGATACTCGAAACCAATAACTACTATGGCCTAGGGCAAAAATACACATACCGCTGTAATCGGGCGAGTTTCTACTTTCAGATGCAACAGGAATTTCTCGAGTTCGTCAATCCGTTCGCGAGATTAGGGAGTTTGAATTTAAGGAACGGTTGAGAAACCATCAAAATTTTCGCAAGACTGATACTCGGAACCAATAACTACAGAGGCCTAGGGCAAAAATACACATACCGTTGTAAACGGGCGAGTTTCTGCTTTCAGATGCAATAGGAGTTTCTCGAGTTCGTCAATCCGTTCGCGAGGTATGGGAGTTTGAAGTTAAGGAATGGTTGACAAACCATCAAAATTTTCGCAAGTCTGATACTCGAAACCCATAACTACTATGGGTTAGGGGAAAAGTACACACACCATTGTAATGGGACGAGTTTCTACTTTCAGAAGCAACAGGAACTTCGCGAGTTCGTCATTCCGTTCGCGAGATATGGGAGTTTGAAATTAAGGAACGGGTGAGAAACCATCAAAATTTTCGCAAGTCTGATACTCGAAACCAATAACTACAGAGGCCTAGGGCAAAAATACATATAGCGTTGTAATCGGGCGAGTTTCTGCTTTCAGATGCAATAGGAATTCCTCGAGTTCGTCAATCCGTTCGCGAGATATGGGAGTTTCAAGTGAAGGAGTGGTTGACAAACGATCAAAATTTTCGCAAGTCTGATACTCGAAACCCATAACTACTATGGGTTAGGGGAAAAGTACACACACCATTGTAATTGGACGAGTTTCTACTTTCAGAAGCAACAGGAACTTCGCGAGTTCGTCATTCCGTTCGCGAGATATGGGAGTTTGAAATTAAGGAATGTTTGAGAAACCATCAAAATTTTCGCTGGTCTGATACTCGTAACCAATAACTGGAATGGCCTAGGGGAAAAGTACACATACCGTTGAAATCGGGCGAGTTTCTGCTGTTAGATGCAATAGGAATTTCTCGTGTTCGTCAATCCGTTCGCGAGATATGGGAGTTTCAAGTGAAGGAGTGGTTGACAAACGATCAAAATTTTCGCAAGTCTGATACTCGAAACCCATAACTACTATGGGTTAGGGGAAAAGTACACACACCATTGTAATGGGACGAGTTTCTACTTTCAGAAGCAACAGGAACTTCGCGAGTTCGTCAATCCGTTCGCGAGATATGGGAGTTTGAAATTAAGGAATGGTTGAGAAACCATCAAAATTTTCGCTGGTCTGATACTCGAAACCAATAACTGGAATGGCCTAGGGGAAAAGTAAACATACCGTTGAAATCGGGCGAGTTTCTGCTGTCAGATGCAGTAGGAACTTCTCGTGTTCGTCAATCCGTTCGCGCGATATGGGAGTTTGAAGTTAAGGAATGGATGAGAAACCATCAAAATTTTCGCAAGTCTGATACTCGAAACAAATAACTACTATGGCCTAGGGCAAAAATGCACACACCGATGTAATCGGGCGAGTTTCTGCTTTCAGATGCAATAGGAATTTCTCGAGTTCGTCGATCCGTTCCATTAATATGGGAGTTTGAAGTTAAGGAATGGTTGAGAAACCATCAAAAATTTGGCTGGTCTGATACTCGAAACCAATAACTGGAATGGCCTAAGGGGAAAAGTACACACACCATTGTAATGGGGCGAGTTTCTACTTTCAGAAGCAACAGGAATTTCTCGAGTTCGTCAATCCGTTCGCGAGATATGGGAGTTTGAAATTAAGGAATGGTTGAGAAACCATCAAAATTTTCGCTTGTCTGATACTCGAAACCAATAACTGGAATGGCCTAGGGGAAAAGTACACACACCACTGTAATCGGGCGTGTTTCTACTTTCAGAAGCAACAGGAATTTCTCGAGGTCGTCAATCCGTTCCTGAGATATGGGAGTTTGAAATTAAGGAATGGTTGACAAACCATCCAAATTTTCGCAACTCTGATACTCGAAACCAATAACTACTATGGCCTAGGGCAAAAATACACATACCGCTGTAATCGGGCGAGTTTCTACTTTCAGATGCAACAGGAATTTCTCGAGTTCGTCAATCCGTTCGCGAGATTAGGGAGTTTGAATTTAAGGAACGGTTGAGAAACCATCAAAATTTTCGGAAGACTGATACTCGGAACCAATAACTACAGAGGCCTAGGGCAAAAATACACATACCGTTGTAGACGGGCGAGTTTCTGCTTTCAGATGCAATAGGAGTTTCTCGAGTTCGTCAATCCGTTCGCGAGGTATGGGAGTTTGAAGTTAAGGAATGGTTGACAAACCATCAAAATTTTCGCAAGTCTG
Source organism: Ptiloglossa arizonensis (assembly GCF_051014685.1). Lineage (NCBI taxonomy): Eukaryota > Metazoa > Arthropoda > Insecta > Hymenoptera > Colletidae > Ptiloglossa > Ptiloglossa arizonensis. Next base: position 402,528 of record NW_027478756.1, on the reverse strand, counting down.
ATACTCGAAACCCATAACTACTATGGGTTAGGGGAAAAGTACACACAACATTGTATTGGGGCGAGTTTCTACTTTCAGATGCAATAGGAATTTCTCGAGTTCGTCAATTCGTTCGCGAGATATGGGAGTTTGAAGTTAAGGAATGGTTGAGCAACCATCAATATTTTCTCATGTCTGATTCCCGAAACCAATAACTACAGAGGCCTAGGGGAAAAATACACATGCCGTTGTAATCGGGCGAGTTTCTACTTTCAGATGCAAGAGGAATTTCTCCAGTTCGTCAATCCGTTCGCGAGATATGGGAGTTTGAAGTTAAGGAATGGTCGAGAAACAATCAAAATTTTCGCTGGTCTGATACTCGAAACCAATAACTGGAATGGCCTAGGGGAAAAGTACACACACCGTTGTAATCGGGCGAGTTTCTACTTTCAGATGCAAGAGGAATTTCTCGTTTTCGTCAATCCGTTCGCGAGATATGGGAGTGTGAAGTTAAGGAATGGTTGAGAAACCATCAAAATTTTCGCAGGTCTCATACTCGAAACAAATAACTACAAAGGCCTAGGGGAAAAATACACATACTGTTGTAATCGCGCGAGTTTCTGCTTTCAGATGCAATAGGAATTTCTCGAGTTCGTCAATCCGTTCGCGTGATACGGGAGTTTGAAGTTAAGGAATGGTTGAGAAACCATCAAAATTTTCGCATGTCTGATACTCGAAACCAATAACTGGAATGGCCTAGGGGAAAAGTACACACACCGTTGTAATGGGGCGAGTTTCAACTTTCAGATGCAACAGGAATTTCTCGAGTTTGTCAATCCGTTCGCGAGATATGGGAGTTTGAAATTAAGGAATGGTTGAGAAACCATCAATATTTTCGCAAGTCTGAAACTCGAAACCAATAACTACTATGGCCTAGGGCAAAAATACATATACCGATGTAATCGGGCGAGTTTCTGCTTTCAGATGCAATAGGAATTTCTCGAGTTCGTCAATCCGTTCGCATAATATGGGAGTTTGAAGTTAAGGAATGTTTGAGAAACGATCAAAATTTTCGCATGTCTGATACTCGAAACAAATAACTACAAAGGCCTAGGGGAAAAATACACATACCGTTGTAATCGGGCGAGTTTCTGCTTTCAGATGCAACAAGAATTTCTCGAGTTCGTCAATTCGTTCGCGAGATATGGGAGTTTGAAGTTAAGGAATGGTTGAGAAACCATCAAAATTTTCGCTGGTCTGATACTCGAAACCAATAACTGGAATGGCCTAGGGGAAAAGTAAACATACCGTTGAAATCGGGCGAGTTTCTGCTGTCAGATGCAGTAGGAACTTCTCGTGTTCGTCAATCCGTTCGCGCGAAATGGGAGTTTGAAGTTAAGCAATGGATGAGAAACCATCAAAATTTTCGCAAGTCTGATACTCGAAACAAATAACTACTATGGCCTAGGGCAAAAATGCACACACCGATGTAATCGGGCGAGTTTCTGCTTTCAGATGCAATAGGAATTTCTCGAGTTCGTCAATCCGTTCCATTAATATGGGAGTTTGAAGTTAAGGAATGGTTGAGAAACCATCAAAAATTTGGCTGGTCTGATACTCGAAACCAATAACTGGAATGGCCTAAGGGGAAAAGTACACACACCATTGTAATGGGGCGAGTTTCTACTTTCAGAAGCAACAGGAATTTCTCGAGTTCGTCAATCCGTTCGCGAGATATGGGAGTTTGAAATTAAGGAATGGTTGAGAAACCATCAATATTTTCGCTTGTCTGATACTCGAAACCAATAACTGGAATGGCCTAGGGGAAAAGTACACACACCACTGTAATCGGGCGTGTTTCTACTTTCAGAAGCAACAGGAATTTCTCGAGGTCGTCAATCCGTTCCTGAGATATGGGAGTTTGAAATTAAGGAATGGTTGACAAACCATCAAAATTTTCGCAACTCTGATACTCGAAACCAATAACTACTATGGCCTAGGGCAAAAATACACATACCGCTGTAATCGGGCGAGTTTCTACTTTCAGATGCAACAGGAATTTCTCGAGTTCGTCAATCCGTTCGCGAGATTAGGGAGTTTGAAATTAAGGAATGGTTGAGAAACCATCAAAATTTTCGCAAGTCTGATACTCGAAACCAATAACTACAGAGGCCTAGGGCAAAAATACACATACCGTTGTAATCGGGCGAGTTTCTGCTTTCAGATGCAATAGGAATTTCTCGAGTTCGTCAATTCGTTCGCGAGATATGGGAGTTTGAAGTTAAGGAATGGTTGAGCAACCATCAAAATTTTCTCAAGTCTGATTCCCGAAACCAATAACTACAGAGGCCTAGGGGAAAAATACACATGCCGTTGTAATCGGGCGAGTTTCTACTTTCAGATGCAAGAGGAATTTCTCCAGTTCGTCAATCCGTTCGCGAGATATGGGAGTTTGAAGTTAAGGAATGGTCGAGAAACCATCAAAATTTTCGCAGGTCTCATACTCGAAACAAATAACTACAAAGGCCTAGGGGAAAAATACACATACTGTTGTAATCGCGCGAGTTTCTGCTTTCAGATGCAATAGGAATTTCTCGAGTTCGTCAATCCGTTCGCGTGATACGGGAGTTTGAAGTTAAGGAATGGTTGAGAAACCATCAAAATTTTCGCATGTCTGATACTCGAAACCAATAACTGGAATGGCCTAGGGGAAAAGTACACACACCGTTGTAATCGGGCGAGTTTCTACTTTCAGATGCAAGAGGAATTTCTCGTGTTCGTCAATCCGTTCGCGAGACATGGGAGTTTGAAATTAAGGAATGGTTGAGAAACCATCAATATTTTCGCAAGTCTGAAACTCGAAACCAATAACTACTATGGCCTAGGGCAAAAATACATATACCGATGTAATCGGGCGAGTTTCTGCTTTCAGATGCAATAGGAATTTCTCGAGTTCGTCAATCCGTTCGCATAATATGGGAGTTTGAAGTTAAGGAATGTTTGAGAAACGATCAAAATTTTCGCATGTCTGATACTCGAAACAAATAACTACAAAGGCCTAGGGGAAAAATACACATACCGTTGTAATCGGGCGAGTTTCTGCTTTCAGATGCAACAAGAATTTCTCGAGTTCGTCAATTCGTTCGCGAGATATGGGAGTTTGAAGTTAAGGAATGGTTGAGAAACCATCAAAATTTTCGCTGGTCTGATACTCGAAACCAATAACTGGAATGGCCTAGGGGAAAAGTAAACATACCGTTGAAATCGGGCGAGTTTCTGCTGTCAGATGCAGTAGGAATTTCTCGTGTTCGTCAATCCGTTCGCGCGATATGGGAGTTTGAAGTTTAGGAATGTTTGAGAAACCATCAAAAATTTCGCTGGTCTGATACTCGAAACCAAGAACTGGAATGGCCTAGGGGAAAAGTACACACACCATTGTAATGGGGCGAGTTTCTACTTTCAGATGCAACAGGAATTTCTCGAGTTCGTCAATCCGTTCGCGAGATATGGGAGTTTGAATTTAAGGAACGGGTGAGAAACCATCAAAATTTTCGCAAGTCTGATACTCGAAACCAATAACTACAGAGGCCTAGGGCAAAAATACACATAGCGTTGTAATCGGGCGAGTTTCTGCTTTCAGATGCAATAGGAATTTCTCGAGTTCGTCAATCCGTTCGCGTGATACGGGAGTTTGAAGTTAAGGAATGGTTGAGAAACCATCAAAATTTTCGCATGTCTGATACTCGAAACCAATAACTGGAATGGCCTAGGGGAAAAGTACACACACCGTTGTAATCGGGCGAGTTTCTACTTTCAGATGCAAGAGGAATTTCTCGTGTTCGTCAATCCGTTCGCGAGACATGGGAGTGTGAAGTTAAGGAATGGTTGAGAAACCATCAAAATTTTCGCAGGTCTAATACTCGAAACAAATAACTACAAAGGCCTAGGGGAAAAATACACATACTGTTGTAATCGCGCGAGTTTCTGCTTTCAGATGCAATAGGAATTTCTCGAGTTCGTCAATCCGTTCGCGTGATATGGGAGTTTGAAGTTAAGGAATGGTTGAGAAACCATCAAAATTTTCGCATGTCTGATACTCGAAACCAATAACTACTATGGCCTAGGGGAAAAGTACACACACCATTGTAATGGGGCGAGTTTCAACTTTCAGATGCAACAGGAATTTCTCGAGTTTGTCAATCCGTTCGCGAGATATGGGAGTTTGAAATTAAGGAATGGTTGAGAAACCATCAATATTTTCGCAAGTCTGAAACTCGAAACCAATAACTACTATGGCCTAGGGCAAAAATACATATACCGATGTAATCGGGCGAGTTTCTGCTTTCAGATGCAATAGGAATTTCTCGAGTTCGTCAATCCGTTCGCATAATATGGGAGTTTGAAGTTAAGGAATGTTTGAGAAACGATCAAAATTTTCGCATGTCTGATACTCGAAACAAATAACTACAAAGGCCTAGGGGAAAAATACACATACCGTTGTAATCGGGCGAGTTTCTGCTTTCAGATGCAACAAGAATTTCTCGAGTTCGTCAATTCGTTCGCGAGATATGGGAGTTTGAAGTTAAGGAATGGTTGAGAAACCATCAAAATTTTCGCTGGTCTGATACTCGAAACCAATAACTGGAATGGCCTAGGGGAAAAGTAAACATACCGTTGAAATCGGGCGAGTTTCTGCTGTCAGATGCAGTAGGAATTTCTCGTGTTCGTCAATCCGTTCGCGCGATATGGGAGTTTGAAGTTTAGGAATGTTTGAGAAACCATCAAAAATTTCGCTGGTCTGATACTCGAAACCAAGAACTGGAATGGCCTAGGGGAAAAGTACACACACCATTGTAATGGGGCGAGTTTCTACTTTCAGATGCAACAGGAATTTCTCGAGTTCGTCAATCCGTTCGCGAGATATGGGAGTTTGAATTTAAGGAACGGGTGAGAAACCATCAAAATTTTCGCAAGTCTGATACTCGAAACCAATAACTACAGAGGCCTAGGGCAAAAATACACATAGCGTTGTAATCGGGCGAGTTTCTGCTTTCAGATGCAATAGGAATTTCTCGAGTTCGTCAATCCGTTCGCGAGATATGGGAGTTTCAAGTGAAGGAGTGGTTGACAAACGATCAAAATTTTCGCAAGTCTGATACTCGAAACCCATAACTACTATGGGTTAGGGGAAAAGTACACACACCATTGTAATGGGACGAATTTCTACTTTCAGATGAAACAGGAATTTCTCGAGTTCGTCTATCCGTTCGCAAGATATGGGAGTTTGAAGTTAAGGAATGGTTGAGAAACCATCAAAATTTTCGCAAGTCTGATACTCGAAACCAATAACTACAATGGCCTAGGGGAAAGATACACATACCGTTGTAATCGGGCGAGTTTCTGCTTTCAGATGCAAGAAGAATTTGTCGAGTTCGTCAATCCGTTCGCGAGATATGGGAGTTTGAAATTAAGGAATGGTTGAGAAACCATCAAAATTTTCGCTGGTCTGATACTCGAAACCAATAACTGGAATGGCCTAGGGGAAAAGTAAACATACCGTTGAAATCGGGCGAGTTTCTGCTGTCAGATGCAGTAGGAATTTCTCGTGTTCGTCAATCCGTTCGCGCGATATGGGAGTTTGAAGTTAAGGAATGGTTGAGAAACCATCAACATTTTCGCAAGTCTGATACTCGAAACAAATAACTACTATGGCCTAGGGCAAAAATGCACACACCGATGTAATCGGGCGAGTTTCTGCTTTCAGATGCAATAGGAATTTCTCGAGTTCGTCAATCCGTTCCATTAATATGGGAGTTTGAAGTTAAGGAATGGTTGAGAAACCATCAAAAATTTGGCTGGTCTGATACACGAAACCAATAACTGGAATGGCCTAAGGGGAAAAGTACACACACCATTGTAATGGGGCGAGTTTCTACCCTCAGAAGCAACAGGAATTTCTCGAGTTCGTCAATCCGTTCGCGAGATATGGGAGTTTGAAATTAAGGAATGGTTGAGAAACCGTCAAAATTTTCGCTTGTCTGATTCTCGAAACCAATAACTGGAATGGCCAAGGGGAAAAGTACACACACCACTGTAATCGGGCGTGTTTCTACTTTCAGAAGCAACAGGAATTTCTCGAGATCGTCAATCCTTTCCTGAGATATGGGAGTTTGAAATTAAGGAATGGTTGACAAACCATCAAAATTTTCGCAACTCTGGTACTCGAAACCAATAACTACTATGGCCTAGGGCAAAAATACACATACCGCTGTAATCGGGCGAGTTTCTACTTTCAGATGCAACAGGAATTTCTCGAGTTCGTCAATCCGTTCGCGAGATATGGGAGTTTGAATTTAAGGAACGGTTGAGAAACCATCAAAATTTTCGCAAGTCTGATACTCGAAACCAATAACTACAGAGGCCTAGGGCAAAAATACACATACCGTTGTAATCGGGCGAATTTCTACTTTCAGATGAAACTTGAATTTCTCGAGTTCGTCCATCCGTTCGCGAGATATGGGAGTTTGAAGTTAAGGAATGGTTGAGAGACCATAAAAAATTTCGCAAGTCTGATACTGGAAACGAATAACTGGAATGGCCTAGGGGAAAAGTACACACACCATTGTAATGGGGCGAGTTTCTACTTTCAGAGGCAACAGGAACTTCGCGAGTTCGTCAATCCGTGCGCGAGATATGGGAGTTTGAAGTTAGGGAATGGTTGAGAAACCATCAAAATTTTCGCTGGTCTGATACTCGTAACCAATAACTGGAATGGCCTAGGGGAAAAGTACACATACCGTTGAAATCGGGCGAGCTTCTGCTGTTAGATGCAATAGGAATTTCTCGTGTTCGTCAATCCGTTCGCGAGATATGGGAGTTTGAAGTTAAGGAATGGTTGAGAAACCATCAAAATTTTCGCAAGTCTGAAACTCGAAACAAATAACTACAAAGGCCTAGGGGAAAAATACACATACTGTTGTAATCGCGCGAGTTTCTGCTTTCAGATGCAATAGGAATTTCTCGAGTTCGTCAATCCGTTCGCGTGATACGGGAGTTTGAAGTTAAGGAATGGTTGAGAAACGATCAAAATTTTCGCATGTCTGATACTCGAAACAAATAACTACAAAGGCCTAGGGGAAAAATACACACACCGTTGTAATCGGGCGAATTTCTACTTTCAGATGAAACAGGAATTTCTCGAGTTCGTCCATCCGTTCGCGAGATATGGGAGTTTGAAGTTAAGGAATGGTTGAGAGACCATAAAAAATTTCGCAAGTCTGATACTGGAAACGAATAACTGGAATGGCCTAGGGGAAAAGTACACACACCATTGTAATGGGGCGAGTTTCTACTTTCAGAGGCAACAGGAACTTCGCGAGTTCGTCAATCCGTGCGCGAGATATGGGAGTTTGAAGTTAGGGAATGGTTGAGAAACCATCAAAATTTTCGCTGGTCTGATACTCGTAACCAATAACTGGAATGGCCTAGGGGAAAAGTACACATACCGTTGTAATCGGGCGAGTTTCTGCTTTCAGATGCAACAAGAATTTCTCGAGTTCGTCAATTCGTTCGCGAGATATGGGAGTTTGAAGTTAAGGAATGGTTGAGCAACCATAAAAATTTTCGCATGTCTGATACTCGAAACCAATAACTACAATGTCCTAGGGGAAAAATACACATACCGTTGTAATCGGGCGAATTTCTACTTTCAGATGAAACAGGAATTTCTCGAGTTCGTCCATCCGTTCGCGAGATATGGGAGTTTGAAGTTAAGGAATGGTTGAGAGCCCATAAAAAATTTCGCAAGTCTGATACTGGAAACGAATAACTGGAATGGCCTAGGGGAATAGTACACACACCATTGTAATGGGGCGAGTATCTACTTTCAGAGGCAACAGGAACTTCGCGAGTTCGTCAATCCGTGCGCGAGATATGGGAGTTTGAAGTTAGGGAATGGTTGAGAAGCCATCAAAATTTTCGCTGGTCTGATACTCGTAACCAATAACTGGAATGGCCTAGGTGAAAAGTACACATACCGTTGAAATCGGTCGAGTTTCTGCTGTTAGATGCAATAGGAATTTCTCGTGTTCGTCAATCCGTTCGCGAGGTATGGGAGTTTGAAGTTAAGGAATGGTTGAGAAACCATCAAAATTTTCGCATGTCTGATACTCGAAACCAATAACTACTATGGCCTAGGGCAAAAATACACGTACCCTTGTAATCGGGCGAGTTTCTGCTTCCAGATGCAATAGGAATTTCTCGTGGTCGTCAATCCGTTCGCGAGATATGGGAGTTTGAAGTTAAGGAATGGTTGAGAAACCATCAAAATTTTCGCATGTCTGTTACTCGAAACAAATAACTACAAAGGCCTAGGGGAAAAATACACATACCGTTGTAATCGGGCGAGTTTCTGCTTTCAGATGCAACAAGAATTTCTCGAGTTCGTCAATTCGTTCGCGAGATATGGGAGTTTGAAGTTAAGGAATGGTTGAGCAACCATAAAAATTTTCGCATGTCTGATACTCGAAACCAATAACTACAATGGCCTAGGGGAAAAATACACACACCGTTGTAATCGGGCGAATTTCTACTTTCAGATGAAACAGGAATTTCTCGAGTTCGTCCATCCGTTCGCGAGATATGGGAGTTTGAAGTTAAGGAATGGTTGAGAGACCATAAAAAATTTCGCAAGTCTGATACTGGAAACGAATAACTGGTATGGCCTAGGGGAAAAGTACACACACCATTGTAATGGGGCGAGTTTCTACTTTCAGAGGCAACAGGAACTTCGCGAGTTCGTCAATCCGTGCGCGAGATATGGGAGTTTGAAGTTAGGGAATGGTTGAGAAACCATCAAAATTTTCGCAAGTCTGAAACTCGAAACCAATAACTAATATGGCCTAGGGCAAAAATACATATACCGATGTAATCGGGCGAGTTTCTGCTTTCAGATGCAATAGGAACTTCTCGAGTTCGTCAATCCGTTCGCATAATATGGGAGTTTGAAGTTAAGGAATGGTTGAGAAACGATTAAAATTTTCGCACGTCTGATACTCGAAACAAATAACTACAAAGGCCTAGGGGAAAAATACACATACCGTTGTAATCGGGCGAGTTTCTGCTTTCAGATGCAACAAGAATTTCTCGAGTTCGTCAATTCGTTCGCGAGATATGGGAGTTTGAAGTTAAGGAATGGTTGAGCAACCATAAAAATTTTCGCATGTCTGATACTCGAAACCAATAACTACAATGTCGTAGGGGAAAAATACACATACCGTTGTAATCGGGCGAATTTCTACTTTCAGATGAAACAGGAATTTCTCGAGTTCGTCCATCCGTTCGCGAGATATGGGAGTTTGAAGTTAAGGAATGGTTGAGAGCCCATAAAAAATTTCGCAAGTCTGATACTGGAAACGAATAACTGGAATGGCCTAGGGGAATAGTACACATACCGTTGTAATCGGGCGAGTTTCTACTTTCAGAGGCAACAGGAACTTCGCGAGTTCGTCAATCCGTGCGCGAGATATGGGAGTTTGAAGTTAGGGAATGGTTGAGAAACCATCAAAATTTTCGCTGGTCTGATACTCGTAACCAATAACTGGAATGGCCTAGGGGAAAAGTACACATACCGTTGTAATCGGGCGAGTTTCTGCTTTCAGATGCAACAAGAATTTCTCGAGTTCGTCAATTCGTTCGCGAGATATGGGAGTTTGAAGTTAAGGAATGGTTGAGCAACCATAAAAATTTTCGCATGTCTGATACTCGAAACCAATAACTACAATGTCCTAGGGGAAAAATACACATACCGTTGTAATCGGGCGAATTTCTACTTTCAGATGAAACAGGAATTTCTCGAGTTCGTCCATCCGTTCGCGAGATATGGGAGTTTGAAGTTAAGGAATGGTTGAGAGCCCATAAAAAATTTCGCAAGTCTGATACTGGAAACGAATAACTGGAATGGCCTAGGGGAATAGTACACACACCATTGTAATGGGGCGAGTATCTACTTTCAGAGGCAACAGGAACTTCGCGAGTTCGTCAATCCGTGCGCGAGATATGGGAGTTTGAAGTTAGGGAATGGTTGAGAAGCCATCAAAATTTTCGCTGGTCTGATACTCGTAACCAATAACTGGAATGGCCTAGGTGAAAAGTACACATACCGTTGAAATCGGTCGAGTTTCTGCTGTTAGATGCAATAGGAATTTCTCGTGTTCGTCAATCCGTTCGCGAGGTATGGGAGTTTGAAGTTAAGGAATGGTTGAGAAACCATCAAAATTTTCGCATGTCTGATACTCGAAACCAATAACTACTATGGCCTAGGGCAAAAATACACGTACCCTTGTAATCGGGCGAGTTTCTGCTTCCAGATGCAATAGGAATTTCTCGTGGTCGTCAATCCGTTCGCGAGATATGGGAGTTTGAAGTTAAGGAATGGTTGAGAAACCATCAAAATTTTCGCATGTCTGTTACTCGAAACAAATAACTACAAAGGCCTAGGGGAAAAATACACATACCGTTGTAATCGGGCGAGTTTCTGCTTTCAGATGCAACAAGAATTTCTCGAGTTCGTCAATTCGTTCGCGAGATATGGGAGTTTGAAGTTAAGGAATGGTTGAGCAACCATAAAAATTTTCGCATGTCTGATACTCGAAACCAATAACTACAATGGCCTAGGGGAAAAATACACACACCGTTGTAATCGGGCGAATTTCTACTTTCAGATGAAACAGGAATTTCTCGAGTTCGTCCATCCGTTCGCGAGATATGGGAGTTTGAAGTTAAGGAATGGTTGAGAGACCATAAAAAATTTCGCAAGTCTGATACTGGAAACGAATAACTGGTATGGCCTAGGGGAAAAGTACACACACCATTGTAATGGGGCGAGTTTCTACTTTCAGAGGCAACAGGAACTTCGCGAGTTCGTCAATCCGTGCGCGAGATATGGGAGTTTGAAGTTAGGGAATGGTTGAGAAACCATCAAAATTTTCGCAAGTCTGAAACTCGAAACCAATAACTAATATGGCCTAGGGCAAAAATACATATACCGATGTAATCGGGCGAGTTTCTGCTTTCAGATGCAATAGGAACTTCTCGAGTTCGTCAATCCGTTCGCATAATATGGGAGTTTGAAGTTAAGGAATGGTTGAGAAACGATTAAAATTTTCGCACGTCTGATACTCGAAACAAATAACTACAAAGGCCTAGGGGAAAAATACACATACCGTTGTAATCGGGCGAGTTTCTGCTTTCAGATGCAACAAGAATTTCTCGAGTTCGTCAATTCGTTCGCGAGATATGGGAGTTTGAAGTTAAGGAATGGTTGAGCAACCATAAAAATTTTCGCATGTCTGATACTCGAAACCAATAACTACAATGTCGTAGGGGAAAAATACACATACCGTTGTAATCGGGCGAATTTCTACTTTCAGATGAAACAGGAATTTCTCGAGTTCGTCCATCCGTTCGCGAGATATGGGAGTTTGAAGTTAAGGAATGGTTGAGAGCCCATAAAAAATTTCGCAAGTCTGATACTGGAAACGAATAACTGGAATGGCCTAGGGGAATAGTACACACACCATTGTAATGGTGCGAGTTTCTAGTTTCAGAGGCAACAGGAACTTCGCGAGTTCGTCAATCCGTGCGCGAGGTATGGGAGTTTGAAGTTAGGGAATGGTTGAGAAACCATCCAAATTTTCGCTGGTCTGATACTCGTAACCAATAACTGGAATGGCCTAGGTGAAAAGTACACATACCGTTGAAATCGGGCGAGTTTCTGCTGTTAGATGCAATAGGAATTTCTCGTGTTCGTCAATCCGTTCGCGAGATATGGGAGTTTGAAGTTAAGGAATGGTTGAGAAACCATCAAAATTTTCGCAAGTCTGAAACTCGAAACCAATAACTACTATGGCCGAGGGCAAAAATACATATACCGATGTAATCGGGCGAGTTTCTGCTTTCAGATGCAATAGGAATTTCTCGAGTTCGTCAATCCGTTCGCATAATATGGCAGTTTGAAGTTAAGGAATGGTTGAGAAACCATCAAAATTTTCGCAAGTCTGATACTCGAAACCAATAACTACAGAGGCCTAGGGCAAAAATACACATAGCGTTGTAATCGGGCGAGTTTCTGCTTTCAGATGCAAAAGGAATTTCTCGAGTTCGTCAATCCGTTCGCGAGATATGGGAGTTTCAAGTGAAGGAGTGGTTGACAAACCATCAAAATTTTCGCAAGTCTGATACTCGAAACCCATAACTACTATGGGTTAGGGGAAAAGTACACACACCATTGTAATGGGACGAGTTTCTACTTTCAGAAGCAACAGGAACTTCGCGAGTTCGTCAATCCGTTCGCGAGATATGGGAGTTTGAAATTAAGGAATGGTTGAGAAACCATCAATATTTTCGCAAGTCTGATACTCGAAACCAATAACTACAATGGCCTAGGGGAAAAATACACATACCGTTGTAATCGGGCGAGTTTCTACTTTCAGAGGCAACAGGAACTTCGCGAGTTCGTCAATCCGTGCGCGAGATATGGGAGTTTGAAGTTAGGGAATGGTTGAGAAACCATCAAAATTTTCGCTGGTCTGATACTCGTAACCAATAACTGGAATGGCCTAGGGGAAAAGTACACACACCATTGTAATGGGGCGAGTTTCTACTTTCAGATGCAACAGGAATTTCTCGAGTTCGTCAATCCGTTCGCGAGATATGGGAGTTTGAATTTAAGGAACGGGTGAGAAACCATCAAAATTTTCGCAAGTCTGATACTCGAAACCAATAACTACAGAGGCCTAGGGCAAAAATACACATAGCGTTGTAATGGGGCGAGTTTCTGCTTTCAGATGCAATTGGAATTTCTCGAGTTCGTCAATCCGTTCGCGAGATATGGGAGTTTCAAGTGAAGGAGTGGTTGACAAACGATCAAAATTTTCGCAAGTCTGATACTCGAAACCCATAACTACTATGGGTTAGGGGAAAAGTACACACACCATTGTAATGGGACGAATTTCTACTTTCAGATGAAACAGGAATTTCTCGAGTTCGTCTATCCGTTCGCAAGATATGGGAGTTTGAAGTTAAGGAATGGTTGAGAAACCATCAAAATTTTCGCAAGTCTGATACTCGAAACCAATAACTACAATGGCCTAGGGGAAAAATACACATACCGTTGTAATCGGGCGAGTTTCTACTTTCAGAGGCAACAGGAACTTCGCGAGTTCGTCAATCCGTGCGCGAGATATGGGAGTTTGAAGTTAGGGAATGGTTGAGAAACCATCAAAATTTTCGCTGGTCTGATACTCGTAACCAATAACTGGAATGGCCTAGGGGAAAAGTTCACATACCGTTGAAATCGGGCGAGCTTCTGCTGTTAGATGCAATAGGAATTTCTCGTGTTCGTCAATCCGTTCGCGAGATATGGGAGTTTGAAGTTAAGGAATGGTTGAGAAACCATCAACATTTTCGCAAGTCTGATACTCGAAACAAATAACTACTATGGCCTAGGGCAAAAATGCACACACCGATGTAATCGGGCGAGTTTCTGCTTTCAGATGCAATAGGAATTTCTCGAGTTCGTCAATCCGTTCCATTAATATGGGAGTTTGAAGTTAAGGAATGGTTGAGAAACCATCAAAAATTTGGCTGGTCTGATACTCGAAACCAATAACTGGAATGGCCTAAGGGGAAAAGTACACACACCATTGTAATGGGGCGAGTTTCTACCCTCAGAAGCAACAGGAATTTCTCGAGTTCGTCAATCCGTTCGCGAGATATGGGAGTTTGAAATTAAGGAATGGTTGAGAAACCATCAAAATTTTCGCTTGTCTGATACTCGAAACCAATAACTGGAATGGCCAAGGGGAAAAGTACACACACCACTGTAATCGGGCGTGTTTCTACTTTCAGAAGCAACAGGAATTTCTCGAGATCGTCAATCCTTTCCTGAGATATGGGAGTTTGAAATTAAGGAATGGTTGACAAACCATCAAAATTTTCGCAACTCTGATACTCGAAACCAATAACTACTATGGCCTAGGGCAAAAATACACATACCGCTGTAATCGGGCGAGTTTCTACTTTCAGATGCAACAGGAATTTCTCGAGTTCGTCAATCCGTTCGCGAGATATGGGAGTTTGAATTTAAGGAACGGTTGAGAAACCATCAAAATTTTCGCAAGTCTGATACTCGAAACCAATAACTACAGAGGCCTAGGGCAAAAATACACATACCGTTGTAATCGGGCGAGTTTCTGCTTTCAGATGCAATAGGAGTTTCTCGAGTTCGTCAATCCGTTCGCGAGATATGGGAGTTTGAAGTCAAGGAATGGTTGACAAACCATCAAAATTTTCGCAAGTCTGATACTCGAAACCCATAACTACTATGGGTTAGGGGAAAAGTACACACACCATTGTATTGGGGCGAGTTTCTACTTTCAGAAGCAACAGGAACTTCGCGAGTTCGTCAATCCGTTCGCGAGATATGGGAGTTTGAAATTAAGGAATGGTTGAGAAACCATCAAAATTTTCGCAAGTCTGATACTCGAAACCACTAACTACAGAGGCCTAGGGCAAAAATACACATACCGTTGTAATCGGGCGAATTTCTACTTTCAGATGAAACAGGAATTTCTCGAGTTCGTCCATCCGTTCGCGAGATATGGGAGTTTGAAGTTAAGGAATGGTTGAGAGACCATAAAAAATTTCGCAAGTCTGATACTGGAAACGAATAACTGGAATGGCCTAGGGGAAAAGTACACACACCATTGTAATGGGGCGAGTTTCTACTTTCAGAGGCAACAGGAACTTCGCGAGTTCGTCAATCCGTGCGCGAGATATGGGAGTTTGAAGTTAGGGAATGGTTGAGAAACCATCAAAATTTTCGCTGGTCTGATACTCGTAACCAATAACTGGAATGGCCTAGGGGAAAAGTATACATACCGTTGAAATCGGGCGAGCTTCTGCTGTTAGATGCAATAGGAGTTTCTCGTGTTCGTCAATCCGTTCGCGAGATATGGGAGTTTGAAGTTAAGGAATGGTTGAGAAACCATCAAAATTTTCGCAAGTCTGAAACTCGAAACCAATAACTACTATGGCCTAGGGCAAAAATACATATACCGATGTAATCGGGCGAGTTTCTGCTTTCAGATGCAATAGGAATTTCTCGAGTTCGTCAATCCGTTCGCATAATATGGGAGTTTGAAGTTAAGGAATGGTTGAGAAACGATCAAAATTTTCGCATGTCTGATACTCGAAACAAATAACTACAAAGGCCTAGGGGAAAAATACACACACCGTTGTAATCGGGCGAATTTCTACTTTCAGATGAAACAGGAATTTCTCGAGTTCGTCCATTCGTTCGCGAGATATGGGAGTTTGAAGTTAAGGAATGGTTGAGAGACCATAAAAAATGTCGCAAGTCTGATACTGGAAACGAATAACTGGAATGGCCTAGGGGAAAAGTACACACACCATTGTAATGGGGCGAGTTTCTACTTTCAGAGGCAACAGGAACTTCGCGAGTTCGTCAATCCGTGCGCGAGATATGGGAGTTTGAAGTTAGGGAATGGTTGAGAAACCATCAAAATTTTCGCTGGTCTGATACTCGTAACCAATAACTGGAATGGCCTAGGGGAAAAGTACACATACCGTTGTAATCGGGCGAGTTTCTGCTTTCAGATGCAACAAGAATTTCTCGAGTTCGTCAATTCGTTCGCGAGATATGGGAGTTTGAAGTTAAGGAATGGTTGAGCAACCATAAAAATTTTCGCATGTCTGATACTCGAAACCAATAACTACAATGTCCTAGGGGAAAAATACACATACCGTTGTAATCGGGCGAATTTCTACTTTCAGATGAAACAGGAATTTCTCGAGTTCGTCCATCCGTTCGCGAGATATGGGAGTTTGAAGTTAAGGAATGGTTGAGAGCCCATAAAAAATTTCGCAAGTCTGATACTGGAAACGAATAACTGGAATGGCCTAGGGGAATAGTACACACACCATTGTAATGGGGCGAGTTTCTACTTTCAGAGGCAACAGGAACTTCGCGAGTTCGTCAATCCGTGCGCGAGATATGGGAGTTTGAAGTTAGGGAATGGTTGAGAAACCATCAAAATTTTCGCTGGTCTGATACTCGTAACCAATAACTGGAATGGCCTAGGTGAAAAGTACACATACCGTTGAAATCGGGCGAGTTTCTGCTGTTAGATGCAATAGGAATTTCTCGTGTTCGCCAATCCGTTCGCGAGATATGGGAGTTTGAAGTTAAGGAATGGTTGAGAAACCATCAAAATTTTCGCATGTCTGATACTCGAAACCAATAACTACTATGGCCTAGGGCAAAAATACACGTACCCTTGTAATCGGGCGAGTTTCTGCTTCCAGATGCAATAGGAATTTCTCGTGGTCGTCAATCCGTTCGCGAGATATGGGAGTTTGAAGTTAAGGAATGGTTGAGAAACCATCAAAATTTTCGCATGTCTGTTACTCGAAACAAATAACTACAAAGGCCTAGGGGAAAAATACACATACCGTTGTAATCGGGCGAGTTTCTGCTTTCAGATGCAACAAGAATTTCTCGAGTTCGTCAATTCGTTCGCGAGATATGGGAGTTTGAAGTTAAGGAATGGTTGAGCAACCATAAAAATTTTCGCATGTCTGATACTCGAAACCAATAACTACAATGGCCTAGGGGAAAAATACACACACCGTTGTAATCGGGCGAATTTCTACTTTCAGATGAAACAGGAATTTCTCGAGTTCGTCCATCCGTTCGCGAGATATGGGAGTTTGAAGTTAAGGAATGGTTGAGAGACCATAAAAAATTTCGCAAGTCTGATACTGGAAACGAATAACTGGAATGGCCTAGGGGAAAAGTACACACACCATTGTAATGGGGCGAGTTTCTACTTTCAGAGGCAACAGGAACTTCGCGAGTTCGTCAATCCGTGCGCGAGATATGGGAGTTTGAAGTTAGGGAATGGTTGAGAAACCATCAAAATTTTCGCAAGTCTGAAACTCGAAACCAATAACTACTATGGCCTAGGGCAAAAATACATATACCGATGTAATCGGGCGAGTTTCTGCTTTCAGATGCAATAGGAACTTCTCGAGTTCGTCAATCCGTTCGCATAATATGGGAGTTTGAAGTTAAGGAATGGTTGAGAAACGATTAAAATTTTCGCACGTCTGATACTCGAAACAAATAACTACAAAGGCCTAGGGGAAAAATACACATACCGTTGTAATCGGGCGAGTTTCTGCTTTCAGATGCAACAAGAATTTCTCGAGTTCGTCAATTCGTTCGCGAGATATGGGAGTTTGAAGTTAAGGAATGGTTGAGCAACCATAAAAATTTTCGCATGTCTGATACTCGAAACCAATAACTACAATGTCCTAGGGGAAAAATACACATACCGTTGTAATCGGGCGAATTTCTACTTTCAGATGAAACAGGAATTTCTCGAGTTCGTCCATCCGTTCGCGAGATATGGGAGTTTGAAGTTAAGGAATGGTTGAGAGCCCATAAAAAATTTCGCAAGTCTGATACTGGAAACGAATAACTGGAATGGCCTAGGGGAATAGTACACACACCATTGTAATGGTGCGAGTTTCTACTTTCAGAGGCAACAGGAACTTCGCGAGTTCGTCAATCCGTGCGCGAGATATGGGAGTTTGAAGTTAGGGAATGGTTGAGAAACCATCCAAATTTTCGCTGGTCTGATACTCGTAACCAATAACTGGAATGGCCTAGGTGAAAAGTACACATACCGTTGAAATCGGGCGAGTTTCTGCTGTTAGATGCAATAGGAATTTCTCGTGTTCGTAAATCCGTTCGCGAGATATGGGAGTTTGAAGTTAAGGAATGGTTGAGAAACCATCAAAATTTTCGCAAGTCTGAAACTCGAAACCAATAACTACTATGGCCGAGGGCAAAAATACATATACCGATGTAATCGGGCGAGTTTCTGCTTTCAGATGCAATAGGAATTTCTCGAGTTCGTCAATCCGTTCGCATAATATGGCAGTTTGAAGTTAAGGAATGGTTGAGAAACCATCAAAATTTTCGCAAGTCTGATACTCGAAACCAATAACTGCAGAGGCCTAGGGCAAAAATACACATAGCGTTGTAATCGGGCGAGTTTCTGCTTTCAGATGCAAAAGGAATTTCTCGAGTTCGTCAATCCGTTCGCGAGATATGGGAGTTTCAAGTGAAGGAGTGGTTGACAAACCATCAAAATTTTCGCAAGTCTGATACTCGAAACCCATAACTACTATGGGTTAGGGGAAAAGTACACACACCATTGTAATGGGACGAGTTTCTACTTTCAGAAGCAACAGGAGCTTCGCGAGTTCGTCAATCCGTTCGCGAGATATGGGAGTTTGAAATTAAGGAATGGTTGAGAAACCATCAAAATTTTCGCAAGTCTGATACTCGAAACCAATAACTACAATGGCCTAGGGGAAAAATACACATACCGTTGTAATCGGGCGAATTTCTACTTTCAGATGAAACAGGAATTTCTCGAGTTCGTCTATCCGTTCGCAAGATATGGGAGTTTGAAGTTAAGGAATGGTTGAGAAACCATCAAAATTTTCGCAAGTCTGATACTCGAAACCAATAACTACAATGGCCTAGGGGAAAAATACACATACCGTTGTAATCGGGCGAGTTTCTGCTTTCAGATGCAAGAAGAATTTGTCGAGTTCGTCAATCCGTTCGCGAGATATGGGAGTTTGAAATTAAGGAATGGTTGAGAAACCATCAAAATTTTCGCTGGTCTGATACTCGAAACCAATAACTGGAATGGCCTAGGGGAAAAGTAAACATACCGTTGAAATCGGGCGAGTTTCTGCTGTCAGATGCAGTAGGAATTTCTCGTGTTCGTCAATCCGTTCGCGCGATATGGGAGTTTGAAGTTAAGGAATGGATGAGAAACCATCAAAATTTTCGCAAGTCTGATACTCGAAACAAATAACTACTATGGCATAGGGCAAAAATGCACACACCGATGTAATCGGGCGAGTTTCTGCTTTCAGATGCAATAGGAATTTCTCGAGTTCGTTAATCCGTTCCATTAATATGGGAGTTTGAAGTTAAGGAATGGTTGAGAAACCATCAAAAATTTGGCTGGTCTGATACTCGAAACCAATAACTGGAATGGCCTAAGGGGAAAAGTACACACACCATTGTAATGGGGCGAGTTTCTACTTTCAGAAGCAACAGGAATTTCTCGAGTTCGTCAATCCGTTCGCGAGATATGGGAGTTTGAAATTAAGGAATGGTTGAGAAACCATCAAAATTTTCGCTTGTCTGATACTCGAAACCAATAACTGGAATGGCCTAGGGGAAAAGTACACACACCACTGTAATCGGGCGTGTTTCTACTTTCAGAAGCAACAGGAATTTCTCGAGGTCGTCAATCCGTTCCTGAGATATGGGAGTTTGAAATTAAGGAATGGTTGACAAACCATCAAAATTTTCGCAACTGTGATACTCGAAACCAATAACTACTATGGCCTAGGGCAAAAATACACATACCGCTGTAATCGGGCGAGTTTCTACTTTCAGATGCAACAGGAATTTCTCGAGTTCGTCAATCCGTTCGCGAGATATGGGAGTTTGAATTTAAGGAACGGTTGAGAAACCATCAAAATTTTCGCAAGACTGATACTCGAAACCAATAACTACAGAGGCCTAGGGCAAAAATACACATACCGTTGTAATCGGGCGAGTTTCTGCTTTCAGATGCAATAGGAGATTCTCGAGTTCGTCAATCCGTTCGCGAGATATGGGAGTTTGAAGTTAAGGAATGGTCGAGAAACCATCAAAATTTTCGCTGGTCTGATACTCGAAACCAATAACTGGAATGGCCAAGGGGAAAAGTACACACACCGTTGTAATCGGGCGAGTTTCTACTTTCAGATGCAAGAGGAATTTCTCGTGTTCGTCAATCCGTTCGCGAGATATGGGAGTGTGAAGTTAAGGAATGGTTGAGAAACCATCAAAATTTTCGCAGGTCTCATACTCGAAACAAATAACTACAAAGGCCTAGGGGAAAAATACACATACTGTTGTTATCGCGCGAGTTTCTGCTTTCAGATGCAATAGGAATTTCTCGAGTTCGTCAATCCGTTCGCGTGATACGGGAGTTTGAAGTTAAGGAATGGTTGAGAAACCATCAAAATTTTCGCATGTCTGATACTCGAAACCAATAACTGGAATGGCCTAGGGGAAAAGTACACACACCGTTGTAATCGGGCGAGTTTCTACTTTCAGATGCAAGAGGAATTTCTCGTGTTCGTCCATCCGTTCGCGAGATATGGGAGTGTGAAGTTAAGGAATGGTTGAGAAACCATCAAAATTTTCGCAAGTCTGATACTCGAAACCCATAACTACTATGGGTTAGGGGAAAAGTACACACACCATTGTATTGGGGCGAGTTTCTACTTTCAGAAGCAACAGGAACTTCGCGAGTTCGTCAATCCGTTCGCGAGATATGGGAGTTTGAAATTAAGGAATGGTTGAGAAACCATCAAAATTTTCGCAAGTCTGATACTCGAAACCAATAACTACAGAGGCCTAGGGCAAAAATACACATACCGTTGTAATCGGGCGAGTTTCTGCTTTCAGATGCAATAGGAATTTCTCGAGTTCGTCAATTCGTTCGCGAGATATGGGAGTTTGAAGTTAAGGAATGGTTGAGCAACCATCAAAATTTTCTCATGTCTGATTCCCGAAACCAATAACTACAGAGGCCTAGGGGAAAAATACACATGCCGTTGTAATCGGGCGAGTTTCTACTTTCAGATGCAAGAGGAATTTCTCGTGTTCGTCAATCCGTTCGCGAGATATGGGAGTGTGAAGTTAAGGAATGGTTGAGAAACCATCAAAATTTTCGCAAGTCTGATACTCGAAACCCATAACTACTATGGGTTAGGGGAAAAGTACACACACCATTGTATTGGGGCGAGTTTCTACTTTCAGAAGCAACAGGAACTTCGCGAGTTCGTCAATCCGTTCGCGAGATATGGGAGTTTGAAATTAAGGAATGGTTGAGAAACCATCAAAATTTTCGCAAGTCTGATACTCGAAACCAATAACTACAGAGGCCTAGGGCAAAAATACACATACCGTTGTAATCGGGCGAGTTTCTGCTTTCAGATGCAATAGGAATTTCTCGAGTTCGTCAATTCGTTCGCGAGATATGGGAG
This sequence comes from Ptiloglossa arizonensis, assembly GCF_051014685.1. Lineage (NCBI taxonomy): Eukaryota > Metazoa > Arthropoda > Insecta > Hymenoptera > Colletidae > Ptiloglossa > Ptiloglossa arizonensis. The sequence goes on along the minus strand of NW_027478756.1, from coordinate 381,333 downwards.
TTTGAAGTTAAGGAATGGTTGAGCAACCATCAAAATTTTCTCATGTCTGATTCCCGAAACCAATAACTACAGAGGCCTAGGGGAAAAATACACATGCCGTTGTAATCGGGCGAGTTTCTACTTTCAGATGCAAGAGGAATTTCTCCAGTTCGTCAATCCGTTCGCGAGATATGGGAGTTTGAAGTTAAGGAATGGTCGAGAAACCATCAAAATTTTCGCTGGTCTGATACTCGAAACCAATAACTGGATTGGCCTAGGGGAAAAGTACACACACCGTTGTAATCGGGCGAGTTTCTACTTTCAGATGCAAGAGGAATTTCTCGTGTTCGTCAATCCGTTCGCGAGATATGGGAGTGTGAAGTTAAGGAATGGTTGAGAAACCATCAAAATTTTCGCAGGTCTCATACTCGAAACAAATAACTACAAAGGCCTAGGGGAAAAATACACATACTGTTGTAATCGCGCGAGTTTCTGCTTTCAGATGCAATAGGAATTTCTCGAGTTCGTCAATCCGTTCGCGTGATGCGGGAGTTTGAAGTTAAGGAATGGTTGAGAAACCATCAAAATTTTCGCATGTCTGATACTCGAAACCAATAACTGGAATGGCCTAGGGGAAAAGTACACACACCGTTGTAATCGGGCGAGTTTCTACTTTCAGATGCAAGAGGAATTTCTCGTGTTCGTCAATCCGTTCGCGAGATATGGGAGTGTGAAGTTAAGGAATGGTTGAGAAACCATCAAAATTTTCGCAGGTCTAATACTCGAAACAAATAACTACAAAGGCCTAGGGGAAAAATACACATACTGTTGTAATCGCGCGAGTTTCTGCTTTCAGATGCAATAGGAATTTCTCGAGTTCGTCAATCCGTTCGCGTGATATGGGAGTTTGAAGTTAAGGAATGGTTGAGAAACCATCAAAATTTTCGCATGTCTGATACTCGAAACCAATAACTACTATGGCCTAGGGGAAAAGTACACACACCATTGTAATGGGGCGAGTTTCAAATTTCAGATGCAACAGGAATTTCTCGAGTTTGTCAATCCGTTCGCGAGATATGGGAGTTTGAAATTAAGGAATGGTTGAGAAACCATCAAAATTTTCGCTGGTCTGATACTCGAAACCAATAACTGGAATGGCCTAGGGGAAAAGTAAACATACCGTTGAAATCGGGCGAGTTTCTGCTGTCAGATGCAGTAGGAATTTCTCGTGTTCGTCAATCCGTTCGCGCGATATGGGAGTTTGAAGTTAAGGAATGGATGAGAAACCATCAAAATTTTCGCAAGTCTGATACTCGAAACAAATAACTACTATGGCCTAGGGCAAAAATGCACACACCGATGTAATCGGGCGAGTTTCTGCTTTCAGATGCAATAGGAATTTCTCGAGTTCGTCAATCCGTTCCATTAATATGGGAGTTTGAAGTTAAGGAATGGTTGAGAAACCATCAAAAATTTGGCTGGTCTGATACTCGAAACCAATAACTGGAATGGCCTAGGGGAAAAGTACACACACCACTGTAATCGGGCGTGTTTCTACTTTCAGAGGCAACAGGAATTTCTCGAGGTCGTCAATCCGTTCCTGAGATATGGGAGTTTGAAATTAAGGAATGTTGACAAACCATCAAAATTTTCGCAACTCTGATACTCGAAACCAATAACTACTGTGGCCTAGGGCAAAAATACACATACCGTTGTAATCGGGCGAGTTTCTGCTTTCAGATGCAATAGGAATTTCTCGAGTTCGTCAATTCGTTCGCGAGATATGGGAGTTTGAAGTTAAGGAATGGTTGAGCAACCATCAAAATTTTCTCATGTCTGATTCCCGAAACCAATAACTACAGAGGCCTAGGGGAAAAGTACACACACCGTTGTAATCGGGCGAGTTTCTACTTTCAGATGAAAGAGGAATTTCTCGTGTTCGTCAATCCGTTCGCGAGATATGGGAGTGTGAAGTTAAGGAATGGTTGAGAAACCATCAAAATTTTCGCAGGTCTAATACTCGAAACAAATAACTACAAAGGCCTAGGGGAAAAATACACATACTGTTGTAATCGCGCGAGTTTCTGCTTTCAGATGCAATAGGAATTTCTCGAGTTCGTCAATCCGTTCGCGTGATATGGGAGTTTGAAGTTAAGGAATGGTTGAGAAACCATCAAAATTTTCGCAACTCTGATACTCGAAACCAATAACTACTGTGGCCTAGGGCAAAAATACACATACCGCTGTAATCGGGCGAGTTTCTACTTTCAGATGCAACAGGAATTTCTCGAGTTCGTCAATCCGTTCGCGAGATATGGGAGTTTGAATTTAAGGAACGGTTGAGAAACCATCAAAATTTTCGCAAGACTGATACTCGGAACCAATAACTACAGAGGCCTAGGGCAAAAATACACATACCGTTGTAATCGGGCGAGTTTCTGCTTTCAGATGCAATAGGAATTTCTCGAGTTCGTCAATTCGTTCGCGAGATATGGGAGTTTGAAGTTAAGGAATGGTTGAGCAACCATCAAAATTTTCTCATGTCTGATTCCCGAAACGAATAACTACAAAGGCCTAGGGGAAAAATACACATGCCGTTGTAATCGTGCGAGTTTCTACTTTCAGATGCAACAGGAATTTCCCGAGTTCGTCAATCCGTTCGCGAGATATGGGAGTTTTAGTTAAGGAATGGTTGAGAAACCATCAAAATTTTCGCTGGTCTGATACTCGAAACCAATAACTGGAATGGCCTAGGGGAAAAGTACACACACCGTTGTAATCGGGCGAGTTTCTACTTTCAGATGCAAGAGGAATTTCTCGTGTTCGTCAATCCGTTCGCGAGATATGGGAGTGTGAAGTTAAGGAATGGTTGAGAAACCATCAAAATTTTCGCAGGTCTCATACTCGAAACAAATAACTACAAAGGCCTAGGGGAAAAATACACATACTGTTGTAATCGCGCGAGTTTCTGCTTTCAGATGCAATAGGAATTTCTCGAGTTCGTCAATCCGTTCGCGTGATACGGGAGTTTGAAGTTAAGAAATGGTTGAGAAACCATCAAAATTTTCGCTGGTCTGATACTCGAAACCAATAACTACTATGGCCTAGGGCAAAAATACACGTACCCTTGCAATCGAGCGAGTTTCTGCTTTCAGATGCAATAGGAATTTCTCGTGGTCGTCAATCCGTTCCCGAGATATGGGAGTTTGAAGTTATGGAATGGTTGAGAAACCATCAAAATTTTCGCAAGTCTGATACTCGAAACAAATAACTACAAAGGCCTAGGGGAAAAATACACATACCGTTGTAATCGGGCGAATTTCTACTTTCAGATGAAACAGGAATTTCTCGAGTTCGTCCTTCCGTTCGCGAGATATGGGAGTTTGAATTTAAGGAACGGTTGAGAAACCATCAAAATTTTCGCAAGTCTGATACTCGAAACCAATAACCACAGAGGCCTAGGGCAAAAATACACATACCGTTGTAATCGGGCGAGTTTCTGCTTTCAGATGCAATAGGAGTTTCTCGAGTTCGTCAATCCGTTCGCGAGATATGGGAGTTTGAAGTTAAGGAATGGTTGACAAACCATCAAAATTTTCGCAAGTCTGATACTCGAAACCCATAACTACTATGGGTTAGGGGAAAAGTACACACACCATTGTAATGGGGCGAGTTTCTACTTTCAGATGCAAGAGGAATTTCTCGAGTTCGTCAATCCGTTCGCGAGATATGGGAATTTGAAGTTAAGGAATGGTTGGGCAACCATAAAAATTTTCGCATGTGTGATACTCGAAACCAATAACTGGAACGGCCTAGGGGAAAAGTACACACACCATTGTAATCGGGCGATTTTCTACTTTCAGATGCAACAGGAATTTCTCGATTTCGTCAAACCGTTCGCGAGATATGGGAGTTTGAATTTAAGGAATGGTTGAGAAACCATCAAAATTTTCGCTGGTCTGATACTCGAAACCAATAACTGTAATGGCCTAGGGGAAAAGTACACACACCACTGTAATCGGGCGAGTTTCTGCTTTCAGATGAAACAGGAATTTCTCGAGTTCGTCAATCCGTTCGCGAGATATGGGAGTTTGAATTTAAGGAGCGGTTGAGAAACCATCAAAATTTTCGCTGGTCTGATACTCGAAACCAATAACTGTAATGGCCTAGGGGAAAAGTACACATGCCGTGGTAATCGTGCTAGTTTCTACTTTCAGATGCAACAGGAATTTCTCGTGTTCGTCAATCCGTTCCTGAGATATGGGAGTTTGAAATTAAAGAATGGTTGAGAAACAATCAAAATTTTCGCAACTCTGATACTCGAAACCAACAACTACTATGGCCTAGGGCTAAAATACACATACCGCTGTAATCGGGCGAGCTTCTACTTTCAGATGCAAAAGGAATTTCTCGAGTTCGTCAATCCGTTCGCGAGATATGGGACTTTGAAGTTAAGGAATGGTTGAGAAACCATCAAAATTATCGCTGGTCTGATACTCGAAACCAATAACTGGAGTGGCCTAGGGGAGAAGTACACACACCACTGTAATGGGGTGTGTTTCTACTTTCAGATGCAAGAGGAATTTCTCGTGTTCGTCAATCCGTTCGCGAGATATGTGTGTGTGAAGTTAAGGAATGGTTGAGAAACCATCAAAATTTTCGCTGGTCTGATACTCGAAACCAATAACTGGAATGGCCTAGTGGGAAGGTACACACACCACTGTAATCGGGCGTGTTTCTACTTTCAGATGCAACAGGAATTTCTCGAGATCGTCAATCCGTTCGCTAGATATGGGAGTTAGAAGTTAAGGAATGGTTGAGAAACCACCAAAATTTTCGCAAGTCTGATTCCCGAAACCAATAACTAAAAAGGCCTAGGGGAAAAATAAACATGACGTTGCAGTCGTGCGAGTTTCTAGTTTCAGATGAAACAGGAATTTCTCAAGTTCGTGAATCCGTTCGCGAGATATGGGAGTTCGAAGTTAAGGAATGGTTGAGAAATCATCAAAAATTTCGCTGGTCTGATACTCGAAACAAATAACTGTAATGGCCTAGGGGAAAAGTACACACACCATTGTAATGGGGCGAGTTTCAACTTTCAGATGCAACAGGAATTTCTCGAGTTTGTCAATCCGTTCGCGAGATATGGGAGTTTGTAATTAAGGAACGGTTGAGAAACCATCAAAATTTTCGCAAATCTGATACACGAAACCAATAACTACTCTGGCCTAGGGCAAATATACACATACCGCTGTAATCCGGCGAATTTCTGCTTTCAGATCCAACAAGAATTTCTCGAGTTCGTCAATTCGTTCGCGAGATATGGGAGTTTGAAGATAAGGAATGGTTGAGAAACCATCAAAATTTTCGCATGTCTGATACTCGAAACCAATAACTACAGAGGCCTAGGGCAAAAATACACATACCATTGTAATCGGGCGAGTTTCTGCTTTCAGATGCAAGAGGAATTTCTCGTGTTCGTCAATCCGTTCGCGAGATATGGGAGTGTGAAGTTAAGGAATGTTTGAGAAACCATCAAAATTTTCGCAGGTCTCATACTCGAAACAAATAACTACAAAGGCCTAGGGGAAAAATACACATACTGTTGTAATCGCGCGAGTTTCTGCTTTCAGATGCAATAGGAATTTCTCGAGTACGTCAATCCGTTCGCGTGATACGGGAGTTTGAAGTTAAGGAATGGTTGAGAAACCATCAAAATTTTCGCATGTCTGATACTCGAAACCAATAACTGGCATGGCCTAGGGGAAAAGTACACACACCGTTGTAATCGGGCGGGTTTCTACTTTCAGATGCAAGAGGAATTTCTCGTGTTCGTCAATCCGTTCGCGAGATATGTGTGTGTGAAGTTAAGGAATGGTTGAGAAACCATCAAAATTTTCGCTGGTCTGATACTCGAAACCAATAACTGGAATGGCCTAGGGGAAAAGTAAACATACCGTTGAAATCGGGCGAGTTTCTGCTGTCAGATGCAGTAGGAATTTCTCGTGTTCGTCAATCCGTTCGCGCGATATGGGAGTTTGAAGTTAAGGAATGGTTGAGAAACCATCAAAATTTTCGCAAGTCTGATACTCGAAACCAATAACTACTATGGCCTAGGGCAAAAATGCACACACCGATGTAATCGGGCGAGTTTCTGCTTTCAGATGCAATAGGAATTTCTCGAGTTCGTCAATTCGTTCGCGAGATATGGGAGTTTGAAGTTAAGGAATGGTTGAGCAACCATCAAAATTTTCTCATGTCTGATTCCCGAAACGAATAACTACAAAGGCCTAGGGGAAAAATACACATGCCGTTGTAATCGTGCGAGTTTCTACTTTCAGATGCAACAGGAATTTCCCGAGTTCGTCAATCCGTTCGCGAGATATGGGAGTTTTAGTTAAGGAATGGTTGAGAAACCATCAAAATTTTCGCTGGTCTGATACTCGAAACCAATAACTGGAATGGCCTAGGGGAAAAGTACACACACCGTTGTAATCGGGCGAGTTTCTACTTTCAGATGCAAGAGGAATTTCTCGTGTTCGTCAATCCGTTCGCGAGATATGGGAGTGTGAATTTAAGGAATGGTTGAGAAACCATCAAAATTTTCGCAGGTCTCATACTCGAAACAAATAACTACAAAGGCCTAGGGGAAAAATACACATACTGTTGTAATCGCGCGAGTTTCTGCTTTCAGATGCAATAGGAATTTCTCGAGTTCGTCAATCCGTTCGCGTGATACGGGAGTTTGAAGTTAAGAAATGGTTGAGAAACCATCAAAATTTTCGCTGGTCTGATACTCGAAACCAATAACTACTATGGCCTAGGGCAAAAATACACGTACCCTTGCAATCGAGCGAGTTTCTGCTTTCAGATGCAATAGGAATTTCTCGTGGTCGTCAATCCGTTCCCGAGATATGGGAGTTTGAAGTTATGGAATGGTTGAGAAACCATCAAAATTTTCGCAAGTCTGATACTCGAAACAAATAACTACAAAGGCCTAGGGGAAAAATACACATACCGTTGTAATCGGGCGAATTTCTACTTTCAGATGAAACAGGAATTTCTCGAGTTCGTCCTTCCGTTCGCGAGATATGGGAGTTTGAATTTAAGGAACGGTTGAGAAACCATCAAAATTTTCGCAAGTCTGATACTCGAAACCAATAACCACAGAGGCCTAGGGCAAAAATACACATACCGTTGTAATCGGGCGAGTTTCTGCTTTCAGATGCAATAGGAGTTTCTCGAGTTCGTCAATCCGTTCGCGAGATATGGGAGTTTGAAGTTAAGGAATGGTTGACAAACCATCAAAATTTTCGCAAGTCTGATACTCGAAACCCATAACTACTATGGGTTAGGGGAAAAGTACACACACCATTGTAATGGGGCGAGTTTCTACTTTCAGATGCAAGAGGAATTTCTCGAGTTCGTCAATCCGTTCGCGAGATATGGGAATTTGAAGATAAGGAATGGTTGGGCAACCATAAAAATTTTCGCATGTGTGATACTCGAAACCAATAACTGGAACGGCCTAGGGGAAAAGTACACACACCATTGTAATCGGGCGATTTTCTACTTTCAGATGCAACAGGAATTTCTCGATTTCGTCAAACCGTTCGCGAGATATGGGAGTTTGAATTTAAGGAATGGTTGAGAAACCATCAAAATTTTCGCTGGTCTGATACTCGAAACCAATAACTGTAATGGCCTAGGGGAAAAGTACACACACCACTGTAATCGGGCGAGTTTCTGCTTTCAGATGAAACAGGAATTTCTCGAGTTCGTCAATCCGTTCGCGAGATATGGGAGTTTGAATTTAAGGAGCGGTTGAGAAACCATCAAAATTTTCGCTGGTCTGATACTCGAAACCAATAACTGTAATGGCCTAGGGGAAAAGTACACATGCCGTGGTAATCGTGCTAGTTTCTACTTTCAGATGCAAAAGGAATTTCTCGAGTTCGTCAATCCGTTCGCGAGATATGGGACTTTGAAGTTAAGGAATGGTTGAGAAACCATCAAAATTATCGCTGGTCTGATACTCGAAACCAATAACTGGAGTGGCCTAGGGGAGAAGTACACACACCACTGTAATGGGGTGTGTTTCTACTTTCAGATGCAAGAGGAATTTCTCGTGTTCGTCAATCCGTTCGCGAGATATGTGTGTGTGAAGTTAAGGAATGGTTGAGAAACCATCAAAATTTTCGCTGGTCTAATACTCGAAACCAATAACTGGAATGGCCTAGTGGGAAGGTACACACACCACTGTAATCGGGCGTGTTTCTACTTTCAGATGCAACAGGAATTTCTCGAGATCGTCAATCCGTTCGCTAGATATGGGAGTTAGAAGTTAAGGAATGGTTGAGAAACCACCAAAATTTTCGCAAGTCTGATTCCCGAAACCAATAACTAAAAAGGCCTAGGGGAAAAATACACATGACGTTGCAGTCGTGCGAGTTTCTAGTTTCAGATGAAACAGGAATTTCTCAAGTTCGTGAATCCGTTCGCGAGATATGGGAGTTCGAAGTTAAGGAATGGTTGAGAAATCATCAAAAATTTCGCTGGTCTGATACTCGAAACAAATAACTGTAATGGCCTAGGGGAAAAGTACACACACCATTGTAATGGGGCGAGTTTCAACTTTCAGATGCAACAGGAATTTCTCGAGTTTGTCAATCCGTTCGCGAGATATGGGAGTTTGTAATTAAGGAACGGTTGAGAAACCATCAAAATTTTCGCAAATCTGATACACGAAACCAATAACTACTCTGGCCTAGGGCAAATATACACATACCGCTGTAATCCGGCGAATTTCTGCTTTCAGATCCAACAAGAATTTCTCGAGTTCGTCAATTCGTTCGCGAGATATGGGAGTTTGAAGATAAGGAATGGTTGAGAAACCATCAAAATTTTCGCATGTCTGATACTCGAAACCAATAACTACAGAGGCCTAGGGCAAAAATACACATACCATTGTAATCGGGCGAGTTTCTGCTTTCAGATGCAAGAGGAATTTCTCGTGTTCGTCAATCCGTTCGCGAGATATGGGAGTGTGAAGTTAAGGAATGTTTGAGAAACCATCAAAATTTTCGCAGGTCTCATACTCGAAACAAATAACTACAAAGGCCTAGGGGAAAAATACACATACTGTTGTAATCGCGCGAGTTTCTGCTTTCAGATGCAATAGGAATTTCTCGAGTACGTCAATCCGTTCGCGTGATACGGGAGTTTGAAGTTAAGGAATGGTTGAGAAACCATCAAAATTTTCGCATGTCTGATACTCGAAACCAATAACTGGCATGGCCTAGGGGAAAAGTACACACACCGTTGTAATCGGGCGGGTTTCTACTTTCAGATGCAAGAGGAATTTCTCATGTTCGTCAATCCGTTCGCGAGATATGTGTGTGTGAAGTTAAGGAATGGTTGAGAAACCATCAAAATTTTCGCTGGTCTGATACTCGAAACCAATAACTGGAATGGCCTAGGGGAAAAGTAAACATACCGTTGAAATCGGGCGAGTTTCTGCTGTCAGATGCAGTAGGAATTTCTCGTGTTCGTCAATCCGTTCGCGCGATATGGGAGTTTGAAGTTAAGGAATGGTTGAGAAACCATCAAAATTTTCGCAAGTCTGATACTCGAAACCAATAACTACTATGGCCTAGGGCAAAAATGCACACACCGATGTAATCGGGCGAGTTTCTGCTTTCAGATGCAATAGGAATTTCTCGAGTTCGTCAATTCGTTCGCGAGATATGGGAGTTTGAAGTTAAGGAATGGTTGAGCAACCATCAAAATTTTCTCATGTCTGATTCCCGAAACGAATAACTACAAAGGCCTAGGGGAAAAATACACATGCCGTTGTAATCGTGCGAGTTTCTACTTTCAGATGCAACAGGAATTTCCCGAGTTCGTCAATCCGTTCGCGAGATATGGGAGTTTTAGTTAAGGAATGGTTGAGAAACCATCAAAATTTTCGCTGGTCTGATACTCGAAACCAATAACTGGAATGGCCTAGGGGAAAAGTACACACACCGTTGTAATCGGGCGAGTTTCTACTTTCAGATGCAAGAGGAATTTCTCGTGTTCGTCAATCCGTTCGCGAGATATGGGAGTGTGAAGTTAAGGAATGGTTGAGAAACCATCAAAATTTTCGCAGGTCTCATACTCGAAACAAATAACTACAAAGGCCTAGGGGAAAAATACACATACTGTTGTAATCGCGCGAGTTTCTGCTTTCAGATGCAATAGGAATTTCTCGAGTTCGTCAATCCGTTCGCGTGATACGGGAGTTTGAAGTTAAGAAATGGTTGAGAAACCATCAAAATTTTCGCTGGTCTGATACTCGAAACCAATAACTACTATGGCCTAGGGCAAAAATACACGTACCCTTGCAATCGAGCGAGTTTCTGCTTTCAGATGCAATAGGAATTTCTCGTGGTCGTCAATCCGTTCCCGAGATATGGGAGTTTGAAGTTATGGAATGGTTGAGAAACCATCAAAATTTTCGCAAGTCTGATACTCGAAACAAATAACTACAAAGGCCTAGGGGAAAAATACACATACCGTTGTAATCGGGCGAATTTCTACTTTCAGATGAAACAGGAATTTCTCGAGTTCGTCCTTCCGTTCGCGAGATATGGGAGTTTGAATTTAAGGAACGGTTGAGAAACCATCAAAATTTTCGCAAGTCTGATACTCGAAACCAATAACCACAGAGGCCTAGGGCAAAAATACACATACCGTTGTAATCGGGCGAGTTTCTGCTTTCAGATGCAATAGGAGTTTCTCGAGTTCGTCAATCCGTTCGCGAGATATGGGAGTTTGAAGTTAAGGAATGGTTGACAAACCATCAAAATTTTCGCAAGTCTGATACTCGAAACCCATAACTACTATGGGTTAGGGGAAAAGTACACACACCATTGTAATGGGGCGAGTTTCTACTTTCAGATGCAAGAGGAATTTCTCGAGTTCGTCAATCCGTTCGCGAGATATGGGAATTTGAAGTTAAGGAATGGTTGGGCAACCATAAAAATTTTCGCATGTGTGATACTCGAAACCAATAACTGGAACGGCCTAGGGGAAAAGTACACACACCATTGTAATCGGGCGATTTTCTACTTTCAGATGCAACAGGAATTTCTCGATTTCGTCAAACCGTTCGCGAGATATGGGAGTTTGAATTTAAGGAATGGTTGAGAAACCATCAAAATTTTCGCTGGTCTGATACTCGAAACCAATAACTGTAATGGCCTAGGGGAAAAGTACACACACCACTGTAATCGGGCGAGTTTCTGCTTTCAGATGAAACAGGAATTTCTCGAGTTCGTCAATCCGTTCGCGAGATATGGGAGTTTGAATTTAAGGAGCGGTTGAGAAACCATCAAAATTTTCGCTGGTCTGATACTCGAAACCAATAACTGTAATGGCCTAGGGGAAAAGTACACATGCCGTGGTAATCGTGCTAGTTTCTACTTTCAGATGCAAAAGGAATTTCTCGAGTTCGTCAATCCGTTCGCGAGATATGGGACTTTGAAGTTAAGGAATGGTTGAGAAACCATCAAAATTATCGCTGGTCTGATACTCGAAACCAATAACTGGAGTGGCCTAGGGGAGAAGTACACACACCACTGTAATGGGGTGTGTTTCTACTTTCAGATGCAAGAGGAATTTCTCGTGTTCGTCAATCCGTTCGCGAGATATGTGTGTGTGAAGTTAAGGAATGGTTGAGAAACCATCAAAATTTTCGCTGGTCTGATACTCGAAACCAATAACTGGAATGGCCTAGTGGGAAGGTACACACACCACTGTAATCGGGCGTGTTTCTACTTTCAGATGCAACAGGAATTTCTCGAGATCGTCAATCCGTTCGCTAGATATGGGAGTTAGAAGTTAAGGAATGGTTGAGAAACCACCAAAATTTTCGCAAGTCTGATTCCCGAAACCAATAACTAAAAAGGCCTAGGGGAAAAATACACATGACGTTGCAGTCGTGCGAGTTTCTAGTTTCAGATGAAACAGGAATTTCTCAAGTTCGTGAATCCGTTCGCGAGATATGGGAGTTCGAAGTTAAGGAATGGTTGAGAAATCATCAAAAATTTCGCTGGTCTGATACTCGAAACAAATAACTGTAATGGCCTAGGGGAAAAGTACACACACCATTGTAATGGGGCGAGTTTCAACTTTCAGATGCAACAGGAATTTCTCGAGTTTGTCAATCCGTTCGCGAGATATGGGAGTTTGTAATTAAGGAACGGTTGAGAAACCATCAAAATTTTCGCAAATCTGATACACGAAACCAATAACTACTCTGGCCTAGGGCAAATATACACATACCGCTGTAATCCGGCGAATTTCTGCTTTCAGATCCAACAAGAATTTCTCGAGTTCGTCAATTCGTTCGCGAGATATGGGAGTTTGAAGATAAGGAATGGTTGAGAAACCATCAAAATTTTCGCATGTCTGATACTCGAAACCAATAACTACAGAGGCCTAGGGCAAAAATACACATACCATTGTAATCGGGCGAGTTTCTGCTTTCAGATGCAAGAGGAATTTCTCGTGTTCGTCAATCCGTTCGCGAGATATGGGAGTGTGAAGTTAAGGAATGTTTGAGAAACCATCAAAATTTTCGCAGGTCTCATACTCGAAACAAATAACTACAAAGGCCTAGGGGAAAAATACACATACTGTTGTAATCGCGCGAGTTTCTGCTTTCAGATGCAATAGGAATTTCTCGAGTACGTCAATCCGTTCGCGTGATACGGGAGTTTGAAGTTAAGGAATGGTTGAGAAACCATCAAAATTTTCGCATGTCTGATACTCGAAACCAATAACTGGCATGGCCTAGGGGAAAAGTACACACACCGTTGTAATCGGGCGGGTTTCTACTTTCAGATGCAAGAGGAATTTCTCGTGTTCGTCAATCCGTTCGCGAGATATGTGTGTGTGAAGTTAAGGAATGGTTGAGAAACCATCAAAATTTTCGCTGGTCTGATACTCGAAACCAATAACTGGAATGGCCTAGGGGAAAAGTAAACATACCGTTGAAATCGGGCGAGTTTCTGCTGTCAGATGCAGTAGGAATTTCTCGTGTTCGTCAATCCGTTCGCGCGATATGGGAGTTTGAAGTTAAGGAATGGTTGAGAAACCATCAAAAATTTCGCTGGTCTGATACTCGAAACCAATAACTGGAATGGCCTAGGGGAAAAGACACATACCGTTGTAATCGGGCGAGTTTCTACTTTCAGATGAAACTGGAATTTCTCGAGTTCGTCAATCCGTTCGCGAGATATGGGAGTTTGAATTTAAGGAACGGTTGAGAAACCATCAAAATTTTCGCAAGTCTGATACTCGAAACCAATAAGTACAGAGGCCTAGTGCAAAAATACACATACCGTTGTAATCGGGCGAGTTTCTGCTTTCAGGTGCAATAGGAGTTTCTCGAGTTCGTCAATCCGTTCGCGAGATATGGGAGTTTGAAGTTAAGGAATGGTTGAGAAACCATCAAAAATTTCGCTGGTCTGATACTCGTAACCAATAACTGGAATGGCCTAGGGGAAAAGTGCACACACCATTGTAATGGGGCGAGTTTCAACTTTCAGATGCAACAGGAATTTCTCGAGTTTGTCAATCCGATCGCGAGATATGGGAGTTTGAAATTAAGGAATGGTTGAGAAACCATCAAAATTTTCGCTGGTCTGATACTCGAAACCAATAACTGTAATGGCCTAGGGGAAAAGTACACACACCACTGTAATCGGGCGAGTTTCTGCTTTCAGATGAAACAGGAATTTCTCGAGTTCGTCAATCCGTTCGCGAGATATGGGAGTTTGAAGTTAAGGAATGGTTGAGAAACCATCAAAATTTTCGCTGGTCTGATACTCGAAACCAATAACTGGAATGGCCTAGGGGAAAAGTACACACACCATTGTAATGGGGCGAGTTTCAACTTTCAGATGCAACAGGAATTTCTCGAGTTTGTCAATCCGTTCGCGAGATATGGGAGTTTGAAATTAAGGAACGGTTGAGAAACCATCAAAATTTTCGCAAATCTGATACACGAAACCAATAACTACTCTGGCCTAGGGCAAATATACACATACCGCTGTAATCCGGCGAATTTCTGCTTTCAGATCCAACAAGAATTTCTCGAGTTCGTCAATTCGTTCGCGAGATATGGGAGTTTGAAGATAAGGAATGGTTGAGAAACCATCAAAATTTTCGCATGTCTGATACTCGAAACCAATAACTACTATGGCCTAGGGCAAAAATACACGTACCCTTGCAATCGGGCGAGTTTCTGCTGTCAGATGGAATAGGAATTTCTCGTGGTCGTCAATCCGTTCGCGAGATATGGGAGTTTGAAGTTAAGGAATGGTTGAGAAACCATCAAAATTTTCGCTGGTCTGATACTCGAAACCAATAACTGGAATGGCCTAGGGGGAAGGTACGCACACCACTGTAATCGGGCGTGCTTCTACTTTCAGATGCAACAGGAATTTCTCGAGATCGTCAATCCGTTCGCTAGATATGGGAGTTAGAAGTTAAGGAATGGTTGAGAAACCACAAAAATTTTCGCAAGTCTGATTCCCGAAACCAATAACTACAAAGGCCTAGGGGAAAAGTACGCACGCCATTGTAATCGGGCGATGTTCTACTTTCAGATGCAACAGGAATTTCTCGAGTTCGTCAAACCGTTCGCGAGATATGGGAGTTTGAATTTAAGGAACGGTTGAGAAACCATCAAAATTTTCGCTGGTCTGATTCCCGAAACCAATAACTACAAAGGCCTAGGGGAAAAATACACATGACGTTGCAGTCGTGCGAGTTTCTAGTTTCAGATGCAACAGGAATTTCTCAAGTCCGTGAATCCGTTCGCGAGATATGGGAGTTCGAAGTTAAGGAATGGTTGAGAAATCATCAAAAATTTCGCTGGTCTGATACTCGAAACCAATAACTGGAACGGCCTAGGGGAAAAGTACACACACCATTGTAATCGGGCGATTTTCTACTTTCAGATGCAACAGGAATATCTCGATTTCGTCAAACCGTTCGCGAGATATGGGAGTTTGAATTTAAGGAATGGTTGAGAAACCATCAAAATTTTCGCTGGTCTGATACTCGAAACCAATAACTGTAATGGCCTAGGGGAAAAGTACACACACCACTGTAATCGGGCGAGTTTCTGCTTTCAGATGAAACAGGAATTTCTCGAGTTCGTCAATCTGTTCGCGAGATATGGGAGTTTGAAGTTAAGGAATGGTTGAGAAACCATCAAAATTTTCGCAAGTCTAATACTCGAAACAAATAACCACAAAGGCCTAGGGGAAAAATACACATACTGTTGTAATCGCGCGAGTTTCTGCTTTCAGATGAAACAGGAATTTCTCGAGTTCGTCAATCCGTTCGCGAGATATGGGAGTTTGAAGTTAAGGAATGGTTGAGAAACCATCAAAAATTTCGCTGGTCTGATACTCGAAACCAATAACTACAGAGGCCTAGGGCAAAAATACACATACCATTGTAATCGGGCGAGTTTCTGCTTTCAGATGCAAGAGGAATTTCTCGTGTTCGTCAATCCGTTCGCGAGATATGGGAGTGTGAAGTTAAGGAATGTTTGAGAAACCATCAAAATTTTCGCAGGTCTCATACTCGAAACAAATAACTACAAAGGCCTAGGGGAAAAATACACATACTGTTGTAATCGCGCGAGTTTCTGCTTTCAGATGCAATAGGAATTTCTCGAGTACGTCAATCCGTTCGCGTGATACGGGAGTTTGAAGTTAAGGAATGGTTGAGAAACCATCAAAATTTTCGCATGTCTGATACTCGAAACCAATAACTGGCATGGCCTAGGGGAAAAGTACACACACCGTTGTAATCGGGCGGGTTTCTACTTTCAGATGCAAGAGGAATTTCTCGTGTTCGTCAATCCGTTCGCGAGATATGTGTGTGTGAAGTTAAGGAATGGTTGAGAAACCATCAAAATTTTCGCTGGTCTGATACTCGAAACCAATAACTGGAATGGCCTAGGGGAAAAGTAAACATACCGTTGAAATCGGGCGAGTTTCTGCTGTCAGATGCAGTAGGAATTTCTCGTGTTCGTCAATCCGTTCGCGCGATATGGGAGTTTGAAGTTAAGGAATGGTTGAGAAACCATCAAAATTTTCGCAAGTCTGATACTCGAAACCAATAACTACTATGGCCTAGGGCAAAAATGCACACACCGATGTAATCGGGCGAGTTTCTGCTTTCAGATGCAATAGGAATTTCTCGAGTTCGTCAATCCGTTCGCGAGATATGGGAGTTTGAAGTTAAGGAATGGTTGAGAAACCATCAAAAATTTCGCTGGTCTGATACTCGAAACCAATAACTGGAATGGCCTAGGGGAAAAGACACATACCGTTGTAATCGGGCGAGTTTCTACTTTCAGATGAAACTGGAATTTCTCGAGTTCGTCAATCCGTTCGCGAGATATGGGAGTTTGAATTTAAGGAACGGTTGAGAAACCATCAAAATTTTCGCAAGTCTGATACTCGAAACCAATAAGTACAGAGGCCTAGTGCAAAAATACACATACCGTTGTAATCGGGCGAGTTTCTGCTTTCAGGTGCAATAGGAGTTTCTCGAGTTCGTCAATCCGTTCGCGAGATATGGGAGTTTGAAGTTAAGGAATGGTTGAGAAACCATCAAAAATTTCGCTGGTCTGATACTCGTAACCAATAACTGGAATGGCCTAGGGGAAAAGTGCACACACCATTGTAATGGGGCGAGTTTCAACTTTCAGATGCAACAGGAATTTCTCGAGTTTGTCAATCCGATCGCGAGATATGGGAGTTTGAAATTAAGGAATGGTTGAGAAACCATCAAAATTTTCGCTGGTCTGATACTCGAAACCAATAACTGTAATGGCCTAGGGGAAAAGTACACACACCACTGTAATCGGGCGAGTTTCTGCTTTCAGATGAAACAGGAATTTCTCGAGTTCGTCAATCCGTTCGCGAGATATGGGAGTTTGAAGTTAAGGAATGGTTGAGAAACCATCAAAATTTTCGCTGGTCTGATACTCGAAACCAATAACTGGAATGGCCTAGGGGAAAAGTACACACACCATTGTAATGGGGCGAGTTTCAACTTTCAGATGCAACAGGAATTTCTCGAGTTTGTCAATCCGTTCGCGAGATATGGGAGTTTGAAATTAAGGAACGGTTGAGAAACCATCAAAATTTTCGCAAATCTGATACACGAAACCAATAACTACTCTGGCCTAGGGCAAATATACACATACCGCTGTAATCCGGCGAATTTCTGCTTTCAGATCCAACAAGAATTTCTCGAGTTCGTCAATTCGTTCGCGAGATATGGGAGTTTGAAGATAAGGAATGGTTGAGAAACCATCAAAATTTTCGCATGTCTGATACTCGAAACCAATAACTACTATGGCCTAGGGCAAAAATACACGTACCCTTGCAATCGGGCGAGTTTCTGCTGTCAGATGGAATAGGAATTTCTCGTGGTCGTCAATCCGTTCGCGAGATATGGGAGTTTGAAGTTAAGGAATGGTTGAGAAACCATCAAAATTTTCGCTGGTCTGATACTCGAAACCAATAACTGGAATGGCCTAGGGGGAAGGTACGCACACCACTGTAATCGGGCGTGCTTCTACTTTCAGATGCAACAGGAATTTCTCGAGATCGTCAATCCGTTCGCTAGATATGGGAGTTAGAAGTTAAGGAATGGTTGAGAAACCACAAAAATTTTCGCAAGTCTGATTCCCGAAACCAATAACTACAAAGGCCTAGGGGAAAAGTACGCACGCCATTGTAATCGGGCGATGTTCTACTTTCAGATGCAACAGGAATTTCTCGAGTTCGTCAAACCGTTCGCGAGATATGGGAGTTTGAATTTAAGGAACGGTTGAGAAACCATCAAAATTTTCGCTGGTCTGATTCCCGAAACCAATAACTACAAAGGCCTAGGGGAAAAATACACATGACGTTGCAGTCGTGCGAGTTTCTAGTTTCAGATGCAACAGGAATTTCTCAAGTCCGTGAATCCGTTCGCGAGATATGGGAGTTCGAAGTTAAGGAATGGTTGAGAAATCATCAAAAATTTCGCTGGTCTGATACTCGAAACCAATAACTGGAACGGCCTAGGGGAAAAGTACACACACCATTGTAATCGGGCGATTTTCTACTTTCAGATGCAACAGGAATATCTCGATTTCGTCAAACCGTTCGCGAGATATGGGAGTTTGAATTTAAGGAATGGTTGAGAAACCATCAAAATTTTCGCTGGTCTGATACTCGAAACCAATAACAGTAATGGCCTAGGGGAAAAGTACACACACCACTGTAATCGGGCGAGTTTCTGCTTTCAGATGAAACAGGAATTTCTCGAGTTCGTCAATCTGTTCGCGAGATATGGGAGTTTGAAGTTAAGGAATGGTTGAGAAACCATCAAAATTTTCGCAAGTCTAATACTCGAAACAAATAACCACAAAGGCCTAGGGGAAAAATACACATACTGTTGTAATCGCGCGAGTTTCTGCTTTCAGATGAAACAGGAATTTCTCGAGTTCGTCAATCCGTTCGCGAGATATGGGAGTTTGAAGTTAAGGAATGGTTGAGAAACCATCAAAAATTTCGCTGGTCTGATACTCGAAACCAATAACTGGAATGGCCTAGGGGAAAAGTACACACACCATTGTAATGGGGCGAGTTTCAACTTTCAGATGCAACAGGAATTTCTCGAGTTTGTCAATCCGTTCGCGAGATATGGGAGTTTGAAATTAAGGAATGGTTGAGAAACCATCAAAATTTTCGCAAGTCTGATACTCGAAACCAATAACTACTATGGCCTAGGGCAAAAATACACACACCGCTGTAATCGGGCGAGTTTCTGCTTTCAGATGCAACAGGAATTTCTCGAGTTCGTGAATCCGTTCGCGAGATATGGGAGTTTGAATTTAAGGAACGGTTGAGAAACCATCAAAATTTTCGCAAGTCTGATACTCGAAACCAATAACCACAGAGGCCTAGGGCAAAAATACACATACCGTTGTAATCGGGCGAGTTTCTGCTTTCAGATGCAATAGGAATTTCTCGAGTTCGTCAATCCGTTCGCATAATATGGGAGTTTGAAGTTAAGGAATGTTTGAGAAACGATCAAAATTTGCGAATATCTGATATTCGAAACCAATAACTACAATGGCCTAGGGGAAAATACACATACCGTTGTAATCGGGCGAGTTTCTACTTTCAGATGAAACAGGAATTTCTCGAGTTCGTCAATCCGTTCGCGAGATATGGGAGTTTGAAGTTTAGGAATGTTTGAGAAACCATCAAAAATTTCGCTGGTCCGATACTCGAAACCAATAACTGGAATGGCCTAGGGGAAAAGTACACACACCATTGTAATGGGGCGAGTTTCTACTTTCAGATGCAAGAGGAATTTCTCGTGTTCGTCAATCCGTTCGCGAGATATGGGAGTGTGAAGTTAAGGAATGTTTGAGAAACCATCAAAATTTTCGCAGGTCTCATACTCGAAACAAATAACTACAAAGGCCTAGGGGAAAAGTAAACAAACCGTTGAAATCGGGCGAGTTTCTGCTGTCAGATGCAGTAGGAATTTCTCGTGTTCGTCAATCCGTTCGCGCGATATGGGAGTTTGAAGTTAAGGAATGGTTGAGAAACCATCAAAATTTTCGCAAGTCTGATACTCGAAACCAATAACTACTATGGCCTAGGGCAAAAATGCACACACCGATGTAATCGGGCGAGTTTCTACTTTCAGATGAAACAGGAATTTCTCGAGTTCGTCAATCCGTTCGCGAGATATGGGAGTTTGAAGTTAAGGAATGGTTGAGAAACCATCAAAAATTTCGCTGGTTTGATACTCGAAACCAATAACTGGAATGGCCTAAAGGGAAAAGTACACACACCATTGTAATGGGGCGAGTTTCTACTTTCAGATGCAACAGGAATTTCTCGAGTTCGTCAATCCGTTCGCGAGATATGGGAGTTTGAAATTAAGGAATGGTTGAGAAACCATCAAAATTTTCGCAAGTCTGGTACTCGAAACCAATAACTACTGTGGCCTAGGGCAAAAATGCACACAGCGATGTAATCGGGCGAGTTTCTGCTTTCAGATGCAATAAGAATTTCTCGAGTTCGTCAATCCGTTCGCGAGATATGGGAGTTTGAAATTAAGGAATGGTTGAGAAACTATCAAAATTTTCGCTGGTCTGATACTCGAAACCAATAACTGGAATGGCCTAGGGGAAAAGTAAACATACCGTTGAAATCGGGCGAGTTCCTGCTGTCAGATGCAGTAGGAATTTCTCGTGTTCGTCAATCCGTTCGCGCGATGTGGGAGTTTGAAGTTAAGGAATGGTTGAGAAACCATCAAAATTTTCGCAAGTCTGATACTCGAAACCAATAACTACTATGGCCTAGGGCAAAAATGCACACAGCGATGTAATCGGGCGAGTTTCTGCTTTCAGATGCAATAAGAATTTCTCGAGTTCGTCAATCCGTT
The DNA here is from genome assembly GCF_051014685.1 of Ptiloglossa arizonensis. NCBI lineage: Eukaryota > Metazoa > Arthropoda > Insecta > Hymenoptera > Colletidae > Ptiloglossa > Ptiloglossa arizonensis. The sequence continues at coordinate 360,822 of NW_027478756.1, read as the reverse complement.
CCACTAATATGGGAGTTTGAAGTTAAGGAATGGTTGAGAAACCATCAAAATTTTCGCATGTCTGATATTCGAAACCAATAACTACAATGGCCTAGGGGAAAATACACATTCCGTTGTAATCGGGCGAGTTTCTACTTTCAGAAGCAACAGGAACTTCGCGAGTTTGTCAATCCGTTCGCGAGATATGGGAGTTTGAAATTAAGGAATGGTTGAGAAACCATCAAAATTTTCGCAAGTCTGATACTCTAAACCAATAACTACAGAAGCCAAGGGCAAAAATACACATACCGTTGTAATCGGGCGAGTTTCTGCTTTCAGATGCAATAGGAATTTCTCGAGTTCTTCAATTCGTTCGCGAGATATGGGAGTTTGAAGTTAAGGAATGGTTGAGCAACCATCAAAATTTTCGCATGTCTGATACTCGAAACCAATAACTGGCATGGCCTAGGGGAAAAGTACACACACCGTTGTAATCGGGCGAGTTTCTACTTTCAGATGCAAGAGGAATTTCTCGTGTTCGTCAATCCGTTCGCGAGATATGTGAGTGTGAAGTTAAGGAATGGTTGAGAAACCATCAAAATTTTCGCTGGTCTGATACTCGAAACCAATAACTGGAATGGCCTAGGGGAAAAGTAAACAAACCGTTGAAATCGGGCGAGTTTCTGCTGTCAGATGCAGTAGGAATTTCTCGTGTTCGTCAATCCGTTCGCGCGATATGGGAGTTTGAAGTTAAGGAATGGTTGAGAAACCATCAAAATTTTCGCAAGTCTGATACTCGAAACCAATAACTACTATGGCCTAGGGCAAAAATGCACACACCGATGTAATCGGGCGAGTTTCTACTTTCGGATGAAACAGGAATTTCTCGAGTTCGTCAATCCGTTCGCGAGATATGGGAGTTTGAAGTTAAGGAATGGTTGAGAAACCATCAAAAATTTCGCTGGTCTGATACTCGAAACCAATAACTGGAATGGCCTAAAGGGAAAAGTACACACACCATTGTAATGGGGCGAGTTTCTACTTTCAGATGCAACAGGAATTTCTCGAGTTCGTCAATCCGTTCGCGAGATATGGGAGTTTGAAATTAAGGAATGGTTGAGAAACCATCAAAATTTTCGCAAGTCTGGTACTCGAAACCAATAACTACTGTGGCCTAGGGCAAAAATACACACACCGCTGTAATCGGGCGAGACTCTGCTTTCAGATGCAAGAAGAATTTGTCGAGTTCGTCAATCCGTTCGCGAGATATGGGAGTTTGAAGTTAAGGAATGGTTGAGAAACCATCAAAATTTTCGCATGTCTGATATTCGAAACAAATAACTACAATGGCCTAGGGGAAAATACACATTCCGTTGTAATCGGGCGAGTTTCTACTTTCAGAAGCAACAGGAACTTCGCGAGTTCGTCAATCCGTTCGCGAGATATGGGAGTTTGAAATTAAGGAATGGTTGAGAAACTATCAAAATTTTCGCTGGTCTGATACTCGAAACCAATAACTGGAATGGCCTAGGGGAAAAGTAAACATACCGTTGAAATCGGGCGAGTTCCTGCTGTCAGATGCAGTAGGAATTTCTCGTGTTCGTCAATCCGTTCGCGCGATATGGGAGTTTGAAGTTAAGGAATGGTTGAGAAACCATCAAAATTTTCGCAAGTCTGATACTCGAAACCAATAACTACTATGGCCTAGGGCAAAAATGCACACAGCGATGTAATCGGGCGAGTTTCTGCTTTCAGATGCAATAGGAATTTCTCGAGGTCGTCAATTCGTTCGCGAGATATGGGAGTTTGAAGTTAAGGAATGGTTGAGCAACCATCAAAATTTTCGCATGTCTGATACTCGAAACCAATAACTGGCATGGCCTAGGGGAAAAGTACACACACCGTTGTAATCGGGCGAGTTTCTACTTTCAGATGCAAGAGGAATTTCTCGTGTTCGTCAATCCGTTCGCGAGATATGTGAGTGTGAAGTTAAGGAATGGTTGAGAAACCAACAAAATTTTCGCTGGTCTGATACTCGAAACCAATAACTGGAATGGCCTAGGGGAAGAGTAAACAAACCGTTGAAATCGGGCGAGTTTCTGCTGTCAGATGCAGTAGGAATTTCTCGTGTTCGTCAATCCGTTCGCGCGATATGGGAGTTTGAAGTTAAGGAATGGTTGAGAAACCATCAAAATTTTCGCAAGTCTGATACTCGAAACCAATAACTACTATGGCCTAGGGCAAAAATGCACACACCGATGTAATCGGGCGAGTTTCTACTTTCGGATGAAACAGGAATTTCTCGAGTTCGTCAATCCGTTCGCGAGATATGGGAGTTTGAAGTTAAGGAATGGTTGAGAAACCATCAAAAATTTCGCTGGTCTGATACTCGAAACCAATAACTGGAATGGCCTAAAGGGAAAAGTACACACACCATTGTAATGGGGCGAGTTTCTACTTTCAGATGCAACAGGAATTTCTCGAGTTCGTCAATCCGTTCGCGAGATATGGGAGTTTGAAATTAAGGAATGGTTGAGAAACCATCAAAATTTTCGCAAGTCTGGTACTCGAAACCAATAACTACTGTGGCCTAGGGCAAAAATACACACACCGCTGTAATCGGGCGAGACTCTGCTTTCAGATGCAAGAAGAATTTGTCGAGTTCGTCAATCCGTTCGCGAGATATGGGAGTTTGAAGTTAAGGAATGGTTGAGAAACCATCAAAATTTTCGCATGTCTGATATTCGAAACAAATAACTACAATGGCCTAGGGGAAAATACACATTCCGTTGTAATCGGGCGAGTTTCTACTTTCAGAAGCAACAGGAACTTCGCGAGTTCGTCAATCCGTTCGCGAGATATGGGAGTTTGAAATTAAGGAATGGTTGAGAAACTATCAAAATTTTCGCTGGTCTGATACTCGAAACCAATAACTGGAATGGCCTAGGGGAAAAGTAAACATACCGTTGAAATCGGGCGAGTTCCTGCTGTCAGATGCAGTAGGAATTTCTCGTGTTCGTCAATCCGTTCGCGCGATATGGGAGTTTGAAGTTAAGGAATGGTTGAGAAACCATCAAAATTTTCGCAAGTCTGATACTCGAAACCAATAACTACTATGGCCTAGGGCAAAAATGCACACAGCGATGTAATCGGGCGAGTTTCTGCTTTCAGATGCAATAGGAATTTCTCGAGGTCGTCAATTCGTTCGCGAGATATGGGAGTTTGAAGTTAAGGAATGGTTGAGCAACCATCAAAATTTTCGCATGTCTGATACTCGAAACCAATAACTGGCATGGCCTAGGGGAAAAGTACACACACCGTTGTAATCGGGCGAGTTTCTACTTTCAGATGCAAGAGGAATTTCTCGTGTTCGTCAATCCGTTCGCGAGATATGTGAGTGTGAAGTTAAGGAATGGTTGAGAAACCAACAAAATTTTCGCTGGTCTGATACTCGAAACCAATAACTGGAATGGCCTAGGGGAAAAGTAAACAAACCGTTGAAATCGGGCGAGTTTCTGCTGTCAGATGCAGTAGGAATTTCTCGTGTTCGTCAATCCGTTCGCGCGATATGGGAGTTTGAAGTTAAGGAATGGTTGAGAAACCATCAAAATTTTCGCAAGTCTGATACTCGAAACAAATAACTACTATGGCCTAGGGCAAAAATGCACACACCGATGTAATCGGGCGAGTTTCTACTTTCAGATGAAACAGGAATTTCTCGAGTTCGTCAATCCGTTCGCGAGATATGGGAGTTTGAAGTTAAGGAATGGTTGAGAAACCATCAAAAATTTCGCTGGTCTGATACTCGAAACCAATAACTGGAATGGCCTAAAGGGAAAAGTACACACACCATTGTAATGGGGCGAGTTTCTACTTTCAGATGCAACAGGAATTTCTCGAGTTCGTCAATCCGTTCGCGAGATATGGGAGTTTGAAATTAAGGAATGGTTGAGAAACCATCAAAATTTTCGCAAGTCTGGTACTCGAAACCAATAACTACTGTGGCCTAGGGCAAAAATACACACACCGCTGTAATCGGGCGAGACTCTGCTTTCAGATGCAAGAAGAATTTGTCGAGTTCGTCAATCCGTTCGCGAGATATGGGAGTTTGAAATTAAGGAATGGTTGAGAAACTATCAAAATTTTCGCTGGTCTGATACTCGAAACCAATAACTGGAATGGCCTAGGGGAAAAGTAAACATACCGTTGAAATCGGGCGATTTCCTGCTGTCAGATGCAGTAGGAATTTCTCGTGTTCGTCAATCCGTTCGCGCGATATGGGAGTTTGAAGTTAAGGAATGGTTGAGAAACCATCAAAATTTTCGCAAGTCTGATACTCGAAACCAATAACTACTATGGCCTAGGGCAAAAATGCACACAGCGATGAAATCGGGCGAGTTTCTGCTTTCAGATGCAATAAGAATTTCTCGAGTTCGTCAATCCGTTCCACTAATATGGGAGTCTGAAGTTAAGGAATGGTTGAGAAACCATCAAAATTTTCGCATGTCTGATATTCGAAACCAATAACTACAATGGCCTAGGGGAAAATACACATTCCGTTGTAATCGAGCGAGTTTCTACTTTCAGATGAAACAGGAATTTCTCGAGTTCGTCAATCCGTTCGCGAGATACGGGAGTTTGAAGTTAAGGAATGGTCGAGAAACCATCAAAATTTTCGTTGGTCTGATACTCGAAACCAATAACTGGAATGGCCTAGGGGAAAAGTACACACACCGTTGTAATCGGGCGAGTTTCTACTTTCAGATGCAAGAGGAATTTCTCGTGTTCGTCAATCCGTTCGCGAGATATGGGAGTGTGAAGTTAAGGAATGGTTGAGAAACCATCAAAATTTTCGCAGGTCTAATACTCGAAACAAATAACTACAAAGGCCTAGGGGAAAAATACACATACTGTTGTAATCGCGCGAGTTTCTGCTTTCAGATGCAATAGGAATTTCTCGAGTTCGTCAATCCGTTCGCGTGATACGGGAGTTTGAAGTTAAGGAATGGTTGAGAAACCATCAAAATTTTCGCATGTCTGATACTCGAAACCAATAACTACTATGGCCTAGGGCAAAAATACACATACCGCTGTAATCCGGCGAATTTCTGCTTTCAGATGCAACAAGAATTTCTCGAGTTCGTCAATTCGTTCGCGAGATATGGGAGTTTGAAGTTAAGGAATGGTTGAGAAACCATCAAAATTTTCGCATGTCTGATACTCGAAACCAATAACTACTATGGCCTAGGGCAAAAATACACGTACCCTTGTAATCGGGCGAGTTTCTGCTTTCAGATGCAATAGGAATTTCTCGTGGTCGTCAATCCGTTCGCGAGATATGGGAGTTTGAAGTTAAGGAATGGTTGAGAAACCATCAAAATTATCGCAAGTCTGATACACGAAACCCATAACTACTATGGGTTAGGGGAAAAGTACACACACCATTGTCATGGGACGAGTTTCTACTTTCAGAAGCAACAGGAACTTCGCGAGTTCGTCAATCCGTTCGTGAGATATGGGAGTTTGAAATTAAGGAATGGTTGAGAAACCATCAAAATTTTCGCAAGTCTGATACTCGAAACCAATAACTACAATGGCCTAGGGGAAAAATACACATACCGTTGTAATCGGGCGAATTTCTACTTTCAGATGAAACAGGAATTTCTCGAGTTCGTCTATCCGTTCGCAAGATATGGGAGTTTGAAGTTAAGGAATGGTTGAGAAACCATCAAAATTTTCGCAAGTCTGATACTCGAAACCAATAACTACAATGGCCTAGGGGAAAAATACACATACCGTTGTAATCGGGCGAGCTTCTGCTTTCAGATGCAAGAAGAATTTGTCGAGTTCGTCAATCCGTTCGCGAGATATGGGAGTTTGAAATTAGGGAATGGTTGAGAAACCATCAAAATTTTCGCAAGTCTGATACTCGAAACCAATAACTACTATGGCCTAGGGCAAAAATACACACACCGCTGTAATCGGGCGAGTTTCTGCTTTCAGATGCAATAGGAATTTCTCGTGGTGTCAATCCGTTCGCGAGATATGGGAGTTTGAAGTTAAGGAATGGTTGAGAAACCATCAAAAATTTCGCTGGTCTGATACTCGAAACCAATAACTGGAATGGCCTAGGGGAAAAGTACACATACCACTGTAATCGGACGAGTTTCTACTTTCAGGTGCAACAGGAATTTCTTGAGATCGTCAATCCGTTCGCGAGATATGTGTGCTAGAAGTTAAGGAATGGTTGAGAAACCATCAAAATTTTCGCAAGTCAGATTCCCGAAACCAATAACTACAAAGGCCTAGGGGAAAAATAAACATGCCGTTGTAATCGTGCGAGTTTCTACTTTCAGATGCAACAGGAATTTCTCGAGTTCGTCAATCCGTTCGCGAGATATGGGAGTTTGAAGTTAAGGAATGGTTGGGAAACCATCAAAAGTTTCGCTGGTCTGATACTCGAAACCAATAACTGGAATGGCCTAGGGGAAAAGTACACACACCATTGTAATGGGGCGTGTTTCTACTTTCGGATGCAACAGGAATTTCTCGAGTTCGTGAATACGTTCGCGAGGTATGCGAGTTTGAAGTTAAGGAACGCTTGAGCAACCATCAAAATTTTCGCAAGTCTGATACTCGAAACCAATAACTACAAAGGCCTAGGGGAAAAATAAACATGCCGTTGTAATCGTGCGAGTTTCTACTTTCAGATGCAACAGGAATTTCTCGAGTTCGTCAATCCGTTCGCGAGATATGGGAGTTTGAAGTTAAGGAATGGTTGGGAAACCATCAAAAGTTTCGCTGGTCTGATACTCGAAACCAATAACTGTAATGGCCTAGGGGAAAAGTACACACACCCCTGTAATCGGGCGTGTCTCTACTTTCAGATGCAACAGGAATTTCTCGAGATCGTCAATCCGTTCCTGAGATATGGGAGTTTGAAATTAAGGAATGGTTGAGAAACTATCAAAATTTTCGCAACTCTGATACTCGAAACCAATAACTACTATGGCCTAGGGCTAAAATACACATACCGCTGTAATCGGGCGAGCTTCTACTTTCAGATGCAACAGGAATATCTCGAGTTCGTCAATCCGTTCGCGAGATATGGGACTTTGAAGTTAAGGAATGGTTGAGAAACCATCAAAATTATCGCTGGTCTGATACTCGAAACCAATAACTGGAGTGGCCTAGGGGAAAAGTACACACACCATTGTAATCGGGCGAGTTTCTACTTTCAGATGAAACAGGAATTTCTCGAGTTCGTCAATCCATTCGCGAGATATGGGAGTTATAATTTAAGGAATGGTTGAGAAACCATCAAAATTTTCGCATGTCTGATTCCCGAAACCAATAACTACAAAGGCCTAGGGGAAAAATACACATACCGTTGTAATCGTGCGTGTTTCTACTTTCGGATGCAACAGGAATTTCTCGAGTTCGTGAATACGTTCGCGAGGTATGCGAGTTTGAAGTTAAGGAACGCTTGAGCAACCATCAAAATTTTCGCAAGTCTGATACTCGAAACCAATAACTACAAAGGCCTCGGGGAGAAATACACATGCAGTTGTAATCGTGCGAGTTTCTACTTTCGGATGCAACAGGAATTTCTCCAGTTCGTGAATCCGTTCGCGAGATATGGGAGTTTGAAGTTAAGGAATGGTTGAGAAACCATCAAAAATTTCGCTTGTCTGATACTCGAAACCAATAACTGGTATGGCCTAGCGGAAAAGTACACACACCATTGTAATCGGGCGAGTTTCTACTTTCAGATGCAACAGGAATTTCTCGAGTTCGTCAAACCGTTCGCGAGATATGGGAGTTTGAAGTTAAGGAATGGTTGAGAAACCATCAAAAATTTCGCTGGTCTGATACTCGAAACCAATAACTGGAATGGCCTAGGGGAAAGTACACTTACCGCTGTATTCGGGCGAGTTTCTACTTTCAGATGAGACAGGAATTTCTCGAGTTCGTCAATCCGTTCGCAAGATATGGGAGTTTGAAGTTAAGGAATGGTTGAGAAACCATCAAAAGTTTCGCTGGTCTGATACTCGAAACCAATAACTGGAATGGCCTAGGGGAAAAGTACGCACACCATTGTAATGGGGCGAGTTTCTACTTTCCGATGCAACAGGAACTTCTCGTGTTCGTCAAATCGTTTGCGAGATATGGGAGTTTGAAATTAAGGAATGGTTGAGAATCCATCAAAATTTTCGCAAGTCTGATACTCGAAATCAATATCTACTATGGCCTAGGGCAAAAATACACACACCGTTGTAATCGTGCGAGTTTCTACTTTCAGATGCAACAAGAACTTCTCGAGTTCGTCAAACCTTTCGCGAGATATTGGAGTTTGAAGTTAAGGAATGGTTGAGAAACCATAAAAACTTTCGCTGGTCTGATACTCGAAACCAATAACTGGAATGGCCTAGGGGAAAAGTACACACACCACTGTAATCGGGCGTCTTTCTACTTTCAGATGCAACAGGAATTTCTCGAGATCGTCAATCCGTTCCTGAGATATGGGAGTTTGAAATTAAGGAATGGTTGACAAACCATCAAAATTTTCGAAACTCTGATACTCGAAACCAATAACTACTATGGCCTAGGGCAAAAATACACATACCGCTGTAATCGGGCGAGCTTCTACTTCCAGATGCAATAGGAATTTCTCGAGTTCGTCAATCCGTTCGCGAGATTTGGGAGTTTGAAGTTAAGGAATGGTTGAGAAACCATCAAAATTTTCGCTGGTCTGATACTCGAACATAATAACTGGAATGGCCTAGGGGGAAGGTACACACACCACTGTAATCGGGCGTGTTTCTACTTTCAGATGCAACAGGAATTTCTCGAGATCGTCAATCCGTTCGCTAGATATGGGAGTTTGAAATTAAGGAATGGTTGAGAAACAATCAAAATTTTCGCTGGTCTGAAACTCGAAACCAATAACTGGAATGGCCTAGGGGAAGAGTACACACACCTTTGTAATCGGGCGAGTTTCTACTTTCAGATGAAACAGGAATTTCTCGAGTTCGTCAATCCGTTCGCGAGATATGGGAGTTATAATTTAAGGAATGGTTGAGAAACCATCAAAGTTTTCGCAAGGCTGATTCCCGAAACCAATAACTACAAAGGCCTAGGGGAAAAATACACATGCCGTTGTAATCGTGCGAGTTTCTACTTTCAGATGCAACAGGAATTTCTCGAGTTCGTCAATCCGTTCGCGAGATATGGGAGTTTGAAGTTAAGGAATGGTTGAGAAACCATCAAAATTTTCGCTGGTCTGATACTCGAAACCAATAACTGGAATGGCCTAGGGGGAAGGTACACACACCACTGTAATCGGGCGTGTTTCTACTTTCAGATGCAACAGGAATTTCTCGAGATCGTCAATCCGTTCGCTAGATATGGGAGTTAGAAGTTAAGGAATGGTTGAGAAACCACCAAAATTTTCGCAAGTCTGATTCCCGAAACCAATAACTACAAATGCCTAGGGGAAAAATACACATGACGTTGCAGTCGTGCGAGTTTCTAGTTTCAGATGCAACAGGAATTTCTCAAGTTCGTGAATCCGTTCGCGAGATATGGGAGTTCGAAGTTAAGGAATGGTTGAGAAATCATCAAAAATTTCGCTGGTCTGATACTCGAAACCAATAACTGGAACGGCCTAGGGGAAAAGTACACACACCATTGTAATCGGTCGATTTTCTACTTTCTAATGCAACAGGAATTTCTCGATTTCGTCAAACCGTTCGCGAGATATGGGAGTTTGAATTTAAGGAATGGTTGAGAAACCATCAAAATTTTCGCTGGTCTGATACTCGAAACCAATAACTGTAATGGCCTAGGGGAAAAGTACACACACCACTGTAATCGGGCGTGTTTCTACTTTCAGATGCAACAGGAATTTCTCGAGATCGTCAATCCGTTCCTGAGATATGGGAGTTATAATTTAAGGAATGGTTGAGAAACCATCAAAATTTTCGCAAGTCTGATTCCCGAAACCAATAACTACAAAGGCCTAGGGGAAAAATACACATGCCGTTGTAATCGTGCGAGTTTCTACTTTCAGATGCAACAGGAATTTCTCGAGTTCGTCAATCCGTTCGCGAGATATGGGAGTTTGAAGTTAAGGAATGGTTGAGAAACCATCAAAATTTTCGCTGGTCTGATACTCGAAACCAATAACTGGAATGGCCTAGGGGGAAGGTACACACACCATTGTAATCGGTCGATTTTCTACTTTCAGATGCAACAGGAATTTCTCGATTTCGTCAAACCGTTCGCGAGATATGGGAGTTTGAATTTAAGGAATGGTTGAGAAACCATCAAAATTTTCGCTGGTCTGATACTCGAAACCAATAACTGTAATGGCCTAGGGGAAAAGTACACACACCACTGTAATCGGGCGTGTTTCTACTTTCAGATGAAACAGGAATTTCTCGAGTTCGTCAACCCGTTCGCGAGATATGGGAGTTATAATTTAAGGAATGGTTGAGAAACCATCAAAATTTTCGCAAGTCTGATTCCCGAAACCAATAACTACAAAGGCCTAGGGGGAAAATACACATACCGTTGTAATCGTGCGAGTTTCTACTTTCAAATTCAACAGGAATTTCTCGAGTTCGTCAATCCGTTCGCGAGATATGGGAGTTTGAAGTTAAGGAATGGTTGAGAAACCATCAAAATTATCGCTGGTCTGATACTCGAAACCAATAACTGGAGTGGCCTAGGGGAAAAGTACACATACCATTGTAATCGGGCGAGTTTCTACTTTCAGATGAAACAGGAATTTCTCGAGTTCGTCAATCCGTTCGCGAGATATGGGAGTTATAATTTAAGGAATGGTTGAGAAACCATCAAAATTTTCGCAAGTCTGATTCCCGAAACCAATAACAACAAAGGCCTAGGGGAAAAATACACATACCGTTGTAATCGTGCGAGTTTCTACTTTCAAATTCAACAGGAATTTCTCGAGTTCGTCAATCCGTTCGCGAGATATGGGAGTTTGAAGTTAAGGAATGGTTGAGAAACCATCAAAAATTTCGCTGGTCTGATACTCGAAACCATTAACTGGAATGGCCTAGGGGAAAAGTACACACACCAATGTAATCGGGCGTGTTTCTACTTTCAGATGCAACAGGAATTTGTCGAGATCGTCAATCCGTTCGCCAGATATAGGAGTTAGAAGTGGAGGAACGGTTGAGAAACCATCAAAATTTTCGCAAGTCTGATTCCCGAAACCATTAAATACAAAGGTCTAGGGGAGAAATACACATGCAGTTGTAATCGTGCGAGTTTCTACTTTCGGACGCAACAGGAATTTCTCGAGCTCGTCAATTCGTTCGCGAGATATGGGAGTTTGAAGTTAAGGAATGGTTGAGAAACCATGAAAATTTTCGCTGGTCTGATACTCGAAACCAATAACTGGAATGGCCTAGGGGAAAAGTACACACACCATTGTAATCGGCCGAGTTTCTACTTTCAGATGCAACAGGAATTTCTCGAGTTCGTCAATCCGTTCGCGAGATATGGGAGTTAGAATTTAAGGAATGGTTGAGAAACCATCAAAATTTTCGCAAGTCTGATTCCCGAAACCAATAACTACAAAGGCCTATGGGGAAAATACACATAGCGTTGTATTCGTGCGAGCTTCTACTTTCAGATGCAACAGGAATTTCTCGAGTTCGTCAATCCGTTCGCGAGATATGGGAGTTTGAAGTTAAGGAATGGTTGAGAAACCATCAAAATTTTCGCTGGTCTGATACTCGAAACCAATAACTGGAATGGCCTAGTGGGAAGGTACACACACCACTGTAATCGGGCGTGTATCTACTTTCAGATGCAACAGGAATTTCTCGAGATCGTCAATCCGTTCGCTAGATATGGGAGTTAGAAGTTAAGGAATGGTTGAGAAACCACCAAAATTTTCGCAAGTCTGATTCCCGAAACCAATAACTAAAAAGGCCTAGGGGAAAAATACACATGACGTTGCAGTCGTGCGAGTTTCTAGTTTCAGATGAAACAGGAATTTCTCAAGTTCGTGAATCCGTTCGCGAGATATGGGAGTTTGAAGTTAAGGAATGGTTGAGAAACCATCAAAAATTTCGCTGGTCTGATACTCGAAACCGATAACTGGAATGGCCTAGGGGAAAAGTACACACACCAATGTAATCGGGCGTGTTTCTACATTCAGATGCAACAGGAATTTGTCGAGATCGTCAATCCGTTCGCCAGATATAGGAGTTAGAAGTGGAGGAACGGTTGAGAAACCATCAAAATTTTCGCAAGTCTGATTCCCGAAACCATTAAATACAAAGGTCTAGGGGAGAAATACACATGCAGTTGTAACCGTGCGAGTTTCTACTTTCAGGTGCAACAGGAATTTCTCGAGTTCGTGAATCCGTTCGCGAGATATGGGAGTTCGAAGTTAAGGAATGGTTGAGAAACCATCAAAATTTTCGCAACCCTGATACTCGAAACCAATAAATACTATGGCCTAGGGGAAAAGTACACTCACAATTGTAATCGGGCGAGTTTCTACTTTCAGATGCAACAGGAATTTCTCGAGTTCGTTAATCCGTTCGCGAGATATGGGAGTTTGAAGTTAAGGAATGGTTGAGAAAGCATCAAAATTTTCGCTGGTCTGATCCTCGAAACCAATAACTGGAATGGCCTAGGGGAAAAATACACATACCGTTGTAATCGTGCGAGTTTCTACTATCAGATGGAACAGGAATTTCTCGAGTTCGTCAATCCGTTCCCGAGATATGGGAGTTCGAAGTTAAGGAATGGTTGAGAAACCATCAAAATTTTCGCAACCATGATACTCGAAACCAATATCTACTATGGCCTAGGGCAAAAATTCACACACCGCTGTAATCGGGCGAGTTTCTACTTTCAGATGCAACAGGAATTTCTCGAGATCGTCAATCCGTTCGCGAGATATGGGAGTTTAAAATTAAGGAATCGTTGAGAAAGCATCAAAATTTTCGCAAGTCTGATTCCCGAAACCAATAACTACAAAGGCCTAGGGGAAAAATACACATGCAGTTGTAATCGTGCGAGTTTCTACTTTCAGGTGCAACAGGAATTTCTCGAGTTCGTGAATCCGTTCCCGAGATATGGGAGTTCGAAGTTAAGGAATGGTTGAGAAACCATCAAAATTTTCGCAAGTCTGATAATCGAAACCAATAACTACTATGGCCTAGGGGAAAAGTACACTCACCATTGTAATCGGGCGAGTTTCTACTTTCAGATGCAACAGGAATTTCTCGAGTTCGTCAATCCGTTCGCGAGATATGGGAGTTTGAAGTTAAGGAATGGTTGAGAAAGCATCAAAATTTTCGCTGGTCTGATATTCGAAACCAATAACTGGAATGGCCTAGGGGAAAAATACACATACCGTTGTAATCGTGCGAGTTTCTACTTTCAGATGGAACAGGAATTTCTCGAGTTCGTCAATCCGTTCCCGAGATATGGGAGTTAGAACTTAAGGAATGGTTGAGAAACCATCAAAATTTTCGCAAGTCTGATTCCCGAACCAAATAACTACAAAGGCCTAGGGGAAAAATACACATGCCGTTGTAATCGTGCGAGTTTCTACTTTCAGATGCAACAGGAATTTCTCGAGATCGTGAATCCGTTCGCGAGATATGGGAGTTTGAAGTTAAGGAACGGTTGAGAAACCATCAAAATTTTCGCAAGTCTGATACTCGAAGCCAATAACTACTTCGGCCTAGGGCAAAAATACACATACCGTTGTAATCGGGCGAGTTTCTGCTTTCAGATGCAATAGGAATTTCTCGAGTTCGTCAATCCGTTCGCGAGATATGGGAGTTTGAAGTTAAGGAATGGTTGAGAAACCATCAAAAATTTCGCTGGTCTGATACTCGAAACCAATAACTACTTTGGCCTAGGGCAAAAATACACATACCGTTGTAATCGGGCGAGTTTCTGCTTTCAGATGCAATAGGAATTTCTCGAGTTCGTCAATCCGGTCGCGAGATATGGGAGTTTGAAGTTAAGGAATGGTTGAGAAACCATCAAAAATTTCGCTGGTCTGATACTCGAAACCAATAACTGGAATGGCCTAGGGGAAAAGTACACTTACCGCTGTATTCCGGCGAGTTTCTACTTTCAGATGCAACAGGAATTTCTCGAGTTCGTCAAACCGTTCGCGAGATATGGGAGTTTGAAGTTAGGGAATGGTTGAGAAACCATCAAATTTTTCGCTGGTCTGATACTCGAAACCAATAACTGGAATGGCCTAGGGGAAAAGTACACACACCACTGTAATCGGGCGTGTTTCTACTTTGAGATGCAACAGGAATTTCTCGAGATCGTCAATCCGTTCGCCAGATATGGGAGTTAGAACTGAAGGAATGGTTGAGAAACCATCAAAATTTTCGCAAGTCTGATTCCCGAAACCAATAACTACAAAGGCCTAGGGGAAAAATACACATGCATTTGTAATCGGGCGAGTTTCTACTTTCGGATGCAACAGGAATTTCTCGAGATCGTCAATCCGTTCGCGAGATATGGGAGTTTGAAGTTAAGGAATGGTTGAGAAACCATCAAAAATTTCGCTGGTCTGATACTCGAAACCAATAACTGGAATGGCCTAGGGGAAAAGTACACACACCGCTGCAATCGGGCGTGTTTCTACTTTCAGATGCAACAGGAATTTCTCGAGTTCGTCAAACCGTTCGCGAGATATGGGAGTTTGAAGTTAAGGAATGGTTGAGAAACCATCAAAATTTTCGCTGGTCTGATACTCGAAACCAATAAATGGAATGGCCTAGGGGAAAAGTACACACACCACTGCAATCGGGCGTGTTTCTACTTTCAGATGCAACAGGAATTTCTCGAGATCGTCAATCCGTTCGCGAGATATGGGGGTTAGAAGTTAAGGAATGGTTGAGAAACCATCAAAATTTTCGCAAGTCTGATTCCCGAAACCAATAACTACAAAGGCCTAGGGGAAAAATACACATGCCGTTGTAATCGTGCGAGTTTCTACTTTCAGATGCAACAGGAATTTCTCAAGTTCGTGAATCCGTTCGCGAGATATGAGAGTTCGAAGTTATGGAATGGTTGAGAAACCATCAAAATCTTTGCAAGCCTGATACTCGATACCAATAAATACTATGGCCTAGGGCAAAAATACACACACCGCTGTAATCGGGCGAGTTTCTACTTTCAGATGCAACAGGAATTTCTCGAGTTCGTCAATCCGTTCGCGAGATATGGGAGATTGAAGTTAAGGAATGATTGAGAAACCATCAAAAATTTCGCTGGTCTGATACTCGAAACCAATAACTGGAATGGCCTAGGGGAAAAGTACACACACCACTGCAGTCGGGCGTGTTTCTACTTTCAGATGCAACAGGAATTTCTCGAGATCGTCAATCCGTTCGCGAGATATTGGGGTTAGAAGTTAAGGAAAGGTTGAGTAACCATCAAAATTTTCGCAAGTCTGATTCCCGAAACCAATAACTACAAAGGCCTAGGGGAAAAATACACATGCCGTTGTAATCGTGCGAGTTTCTACTTTCAGATGCAACAGGAATTTCTCAAGTTCGTCAATCCGTTCGCGAGATATGGGAGTTTGAATTGTGGAATGGTTGAGAAAGCATCAAAATTTTCGCTGGTCTGATACTCGAAACCAATAACTGGAATGGCCTAGGGGAAAAGTACACACACCACTGTAATCGGGCGTGTTTCTACTTTCAGATGCAACAGGAATTTCTCGAGATCGTCAATCCGTTCGCGAGATATGGGAGTTTGAAGTTAAGGAATGGTTGAGAAACCATCAAACATTTCGCTGGTCTGATACTCGAAACCAATAACTGGAATGGCCTAGGGGAAAAGTACACACACCACTGCAATCGGGCGTGTTTCTACTTTCAGATGCAACAGGAATTTCTCGAGTTCGTCAAACCGTTCGCGAGATATGGGAGTTTGAAGTTAAGGAATGGTTGAGAAACCATCAAAATTTTCGCTGGTCTGATACTCGAAACCAATAAATGGAATGGCCTAGGGGAAAAGTACACACACCACTGCAATCGGGCGTGTTTCTACTTTCAGATGCAACAGGAATTTCTCGAGATCGTCAATCCGTTCGCGAGATATGGGGGTTAGAAGTTAAGGAATGGTTGAGAAACAATCAAAATTTTCGCAAGTCTGATTCCCGAAACCAATAACTACAAAGGCCTAGGGGAAAAATACACATGCCGTTGTAATCGTGCGAGTTTCTACTTTCAGATGCAACAGGAATTTCTCAAGTTCGTCAATCCGTTCGCGAGATATGGGAGTTTGAATTGTGGAATGGTTGAGAAAGCATCAAAATTTTCGCTGGTCTGATACTCGAAACCAATAACTGGAATGGCCTAGGGGAAAAGTACACACACCACTGTAATCGGGCGTGTTTCTACTTTCAGATGCAACAGGAATTTCTCGAGATCGTCAATCCGTTCGCCAGATATGGGAGTTAGAATTGAAGGAATGTTTGAGAAACCATCAAAATTTTCGCAAGTCTGATTCCCGAAACCAATAACTACAAAGGCCTGGGGGAAAAATACACATGCAGTTGTAATCGTGCGAGTTTCTACTTTCAGGTGCAACAGGAATTTCTCGAGTTCGTGAATCCGTTCGCGAGATATGGGAGTTCGAAGTTAGGGAATGGTTGAGAAACCATCAAAATTTTCGCTGGTCTGATACTCGAAACCAATAACTGGAATGGCTTAGGGGAAATGTACACACAGCACTGTAGTCGGGCGCGTTTCTACTTTCAGATGCAACAGGAATTTCTCGAGATCGTCAATCCGTTCGCGAGATATGGGAGTTAGAACTTAAGGAATGGTTGAGAAACCATCAAAATTTTCGCAAGTCTGATTCCCGAACACAATAACTACAAAGGCCTAGGGGAAAAATACACATGCCGTTGTAATCGTGCGAGTTTCTACTTTCAGATGCAACAGGAATTTCTCGAGATCGTGAATCCGTTCGCGAGATATGGGAGTTTGAAGTTAAGGAACGGTTGAGAAACCATCAAATTTTCGCAAGTCTGATGCTCGAAGCCAATAACTACTTTGGCCTAGGGCAAAAATACACATACCGTTGTAATCGGGCGAGTTTCTGCTTTCAGATGCAATAGGAATTTCTCGAGTTCGTCAATCCGTTCGCGAGATATGGGAGTTTGAAGTTAAGGAATGGTTGAGAAACCATCAAAAATTTCGCTGGTCTGATACTCGAAACCAATAACTACTTTGGCCTAGGGCAAAAATACACATACCGTTGTAATCGGGCGAGTTTCTGCTTTCAGATGCAATAGGAATTTCTCGAGTTCGTCAATCCGGTCGCGAGATATGGGAGTTTGAAGTTAGGGAATGGTTGAGAAACCATCAAAATTTTCGCAAGTCTGATACTCGAAACGAATAACTACTATGGCCTAGGGAAAAGTACACACACCATTGTAATCGGGCGTGTTTCTACTTTCAGATGCAACTGGAAATTCTCGAGTTCGTCAATTCGTTCGCGAGATATGGGAGTTTGAAATTAAGGAATGGTGGAGAAACCATCAAAATTTTCGCAAGTCTGATAATCGAAAACAATAACTACTATGGCCTAGGGGAAAAGTACACACACCATTGCAATCGGGCGAGTTTCTACTTTCAGATGCAACAGGAATTTCTCGAGTTCGTCAATCCGTTCGCGAGATATGGGAGTTTGAAATTAAGGAATGGTTGAGAATCCATCAAAATTTTCGCAAGTCTGATACTCGAAACCAATAACTACTATGGCCTAGGGGAAAAGTACACACACCATTGTAATCGGGCGTGTTTCTACTTTCAGATGCAACTGGAATTTCTCGAGTTCGTCAATTCGTTCGCGAGATATGGGAGTTTGAAATTAAGGAATGGTTGAGAAACCATCAAAATTTTCGCAAGTCTGATACTCGAAACCAATAACTACTATGGCCTAGTGCAAAAATACACACACCGCTGTAATCGGGCGAGTTTCTGCTTTCAGATGCAACAAGAATTTCTCGAGTTCGTGAATCCGTTCGCGAGATATGGGAGTTAGAATTTAAGGAATGGTTGAGAAACCATCAAAATTTTCGCAAGTCTGATTCCCGAAACCAATAACTACAAAGGCCTAGGGGAAAAATACACATACCGTTGTAATCGTGCGAGTTTCTACTTTCAGATGCAACAGGAATTTCTCGAGTTCGTCAATCCGTTCGCGAGATATGGGAGTTTGAAGTTAAGGAACGCTTGAGCAACCATCAAAATTTTCGCGAGTCTGATACTCGAAACCAATAACTACTATGGCCTAGGGCAAAAATACGCACACCGCTGTAATCGGGCGAGTTTCTGCTTTCAGGTGCAAGAGGAAATTCTCGAGTTCGTCAATCCGTTCTCGAGATATGGGAGTTTGAAGTTAAGGAACGTTTGAGAAACCATCAAAATTTTCGCGAGTCTGATACTCGAAACCAATAACTACTATGGCCTAGGGAAAAAATACACACACCGCTGTAATCGGGCGAGTTTCTGCTTTCAGGTGCAACAGGAAATTCTCGAGTTCGTCAATCCGTTCGCGAGATATGGGAGTTTGAAGTTAAGGAACGTTTGAGAAACCATCAAAATTTTCGCAAGTCTGATACTCGAAACCAATAACTACTATGGCCTAGGGAAAAAATACACACACCGCTGTAATCGGGCGAGTTTCTGCTTTCAGGTGCAAGAGGAAATTCTCGAGTTCGTCAATCCGTTCTCGAGATATGGGAGTTTGAAGTTAAGAAATGGTTGAGAAACCATCAAAATTTTCGCTGGTCTGAAACTCGAAACCAATAACTGGAATGGCCTAGGGCAAAAATACACACACCATTGTAATCGGGCGAGTTTCTGCTTTCAGATGCAACAAGAATTTCTCGAGTTCGTCAGTTCGTTCGCGAGATATGGGAGTTTGAAGTTAAGGAATTGTTGAGAAACATACAAAATTTTCGCTGGTCTGATACTCGAAACCAATAACTGGAATGGCCTAGGGGAAAAGTACACACACCACTGTAATCGGACGTGTTTCTACTTTGAGATGCAACAGGAATTTCTCGGGGTCGTCAATCCGTTCGCCTGATATGGGAGTTAGAAGTGAAGGAATGGTTGAGAAACCATCAAAATTTTCGCAAGTCTGATTCCCGAAACCAATAACTACAAAGGCCTAGGGGAAAAATACACATGCCATTGTAATCGTGCGAGTTTCTACTTTCAGATGCAACAGGAATTTCTCGAGTTCGTGAATCCGTTCGCGAGATATAGGAGTTCGAAGTTAAGGAATGGTTGAGAAACCATCAAAATTTTCGCAAGTCTGATACTCGAAACCAATAACGACTATGGCCTAGGGGGAAAGTACACACACCATTGTAATCGGGCGTGTTTCTACTTTCAGATGCAACAGGAATTTCTCGAGTTCGTCAATCCGTTCGCGAGATATGGGAGTTTGAAGTTAGGGAATGGTTGAGAAACCATCAAAATTTTCGCTGGTCTGAAACTCGAAACCAATAACTGGAATGGCCTAGGGCAAAAATATACACACCATTGTAATCGGGCGAGTTTCTGCTTTCAGATGCAACAAGAATTTCTCGAGTTCGTCAGTTCGTTCGCGAGATATAGGAGTTTGAAGTTAAGGAATTGTTGAGAAACCTTCAAAATTTTCGCTGGTCTGATACTCGAAACCAATAACTGGAATGGCCTAGGGGAAAAGTACACACACCACTGTAATCGGACGTGTTTCTACTTTGAGATGCAACAGGAATTTCTCGAGGTCGTCAATCCGTTCGCCAGATATTGGAGTTAGAAGTGAAGGAATGGTTGAGAAACCATCAAAATTTTCGCAAGTCTGATTCCCGAAACCAATAACTACAAAGGCCTAGGGGAAAAATACACATGCCGTTGTAATCGTGCGAGTATCTACTTTCAGATGCAACAGGAATTTCTCGAGTTCGTGAATCCGTTCGCGAGATATAGGAGTTCGAAGTTAAGGAATGGTTGAGAAACCATCAAAATTTTCGCGAGTCTGATACTCGAAACCAATAACTACTATGGCCTAGGGCAAAAATACGCACACCGCTGTAATCGGGCGGGTTTCTGCTTTCAGGTGCAAGAGGAAATTCTCGAGTTCGTCAATCCGTTCTCGAGATATGGGAGTTTGAAGTTAAGGAACGTTTGAGAAACCATCAAAATTTTCGCGAGTCTGATACTCGAAACCAATAACTACTATGGCCTAGGGAAAAAATACACACACCGCTGTAATCGGGCGAGTTTCTGCTTTCAGGTGCAACAGGAAATTCTCGAGTTCGTCAATCCGTTCGCGAGATATGGGAGTTTGAAGTTAAGGAACGTTTGAGAAACCATCAAAATTTTCGCAAGTCTGATACTCGAAACCAATAACTACTATGGCCTAGGGCAAAAATACACACACCGCTGTAATCGGGCGAGTTTCTGCTTTCAGGTGCAACTGGAAATTCTCGAGTTCGTCAATCCGTTCTCGAGATATGAGAGTTTGAAGTTAAGAAATGGTTGAGAAACCGTCAAAATTTTCGCTGGTCTGAAACTCGAAACCAATAACTGGAATGGCCTAGGGCAAAAATACACACACCATTGTAATCGGGCGAGTTTCTGCTTTCAGATGCAACAAGAATTTCTCGAGTTCGTCAGTTCGTTCGCGAGATATGGGAGTTTGAAGTTAAGGAATTGTTGAGAAACATACAAAATTTTCGCCGGTCTGATACTCGAAACCAATAACTGGAATGGCCTAGGGGAAAAGTACACACACCACTGTAATCGCACGTGTTTCTACTTTGAGATGCAACAGGAATTTCTCGAGGTCGTCAATCCGTTCGCCAGATATGGGAGTTAGAAGTGAAGGAATGGTTGAGAAACCATCAAAATTTTCGCAAGTCTGATTCCCGAAACCAATAACTACAAAGGCCTAGGGGAAAAATACACATGCCATTGTAATCGTGCGAGTTTCTACTTTCAGATGCAACAGGAATTTCTCGAGTTCGTGAATCCGTTCGCGAGATATAGGAGTTCGAAGTTAAGGAATGGTTGAGAAACCATCAAAATTTTCGCAAGTCTGATACTCGAAACCAATAACGACTATGGCCTAGGGGGAAAGTACACACACCATTGTAATCGGGCGTGTTTCTACTTTCAGATGCAACAGGAATTTCTCGAGTTCGTCAATCCGTTCGCGAGATATGGGAGTTTGAAGTTAGGGAATGGTTGAGAAACCATCAAAATTTTCGCTGGTCTGAAACTCGAAACCAATAACTGGAATGGCCTAGGGCAAAAATATACACACCATTGTAATCGAGCGAGTTTCTGCTTTCAGATGCAACAAGAATTTCTCGAGTTCGTCAGTTCGTTCGCGAGATATGGGAGTTTGAAGTTAAGGAATTGTTGAGAAACCTTCAAAATTTTCGCTGGTCTGATACTCGAAACCAATAACTGGAATGGCCTAGGGGAAAAGTACACACACCACTGTAATCGGACGTGTTTCTACTTTGAGATGCAACAGGAATTTCTCGAGGTCGTCAATCCGTTCGCCAGATATGAGAGTTAGAAGTGAAGGAATGGTTGAGAAACCATCAAAATTTTCGCAAGTCTGATTCCCGAAACCAATAACTACAAAGGCCTAGGGGAAAAATACACATGCCGTTGTAATCGTGCGAGTATCTACTTTCAGATGCAACAGGAATTTCTCGAGTTCGTGAATCCGTTCGCGAGATATAGGAGTTCGAAGTTAAGGAATGGTTGAGAAACCATCAAAATTTTCGCAAGTCTGATACTCGAAACCAATAACGACTATGGCCTAGGGGGAAAGTACACACACCATTGTAATCGGGCGTGTTTCTACTTTCAGATGCAACAGGAATTTCTCGAGTTCGTCAATCCGTTCGCGAGATATGGGAGTTTGAAGTTAAGAAATGGTTGAGAAACCATCAAAATTTTCGCTGGTCTGAAACTCGAAACCAATAACTGGAATGGCCTAGGGCAAAAATACACACACCATTGTAATCGGGCGAGTTTCTGCTTTCAGATGCAACAAGAATTTCTCGAGTTCGTCAGTTCGTTCGCGAGATATGGGAGTTTGAAGTTAAGGAATTGTTGAGAAACGTTCAAAATTTTCGCTGGTCTGATACTCGAAACCAATAACTGGAATGGCCTAGGGGAAAAGTACACACACCACTGTAATCGGACGTGTTTCTACTTTGAGATGCAACAGGAATTTCTCGAGGTCGTCAATCCGTTCGCCAGATATGGGAGTTAGATGTGAAGGAATGGTTGAGAAACCATCAAAATTTTCGCAAGTCTGATTCCCGAAAACAATAACTACAAAGCCCTAGGGGAAAAATACACATGCCGTTGTAATCGTGCGAGTTTCTACTTTCAGATGCAACAGGAATTTCTCGAGTTCGTGAATCCGTTCGCGAGATATAGGAGTTCGAAGTTAAGGAATGGTTGAGAAACCATCAAAATTTTCGCAAGTCTGATACTCGAAACCAAAAACTACTATGGCCTAGGGGGAAAGTACACACACCATTGTAATTGGGCGTGTTTCTACTTTCAGATGCAACAGGAATTTCTCGAGCTCGTCAATCCATTCGCGAGATATGGGAGTTTGAAGTTAAGGAATGTTTGAGGAACCATCAAAATTTTCGCAAGTCTGATTCCCGAAACCAATAACTACAAAGGCCTAGGGGAAAAATACACATACCGTTGTAATCGTGCGAGTTTCTAATTTCAGATGCAACAGGAATTTCTCGAGTTCGTCAATCCGTTCGCGAGATATGGGGGTTTGAAGTTAAGGAACGCTTGAGCAACCATCAAAATTTTCGCAAGTCTGATACTCGAAACCAATAACTACTATGGCCTAGGGGAAAAGAACATACACCATTGTAATCGGGCGTGTTTCTACTTTCACATGCAACAGGAATTTCTCGAGTTCGTCAATCCTTTCCCGAGATATGGGAGTTTGAAATTAAGGAATGGTTGAGAAACCATCAAAATTTTCGCAAGTCTGATTCCCGAAACCAATAACTACAAAGGCCTAGGGGAAAAATACACATGCATTTGTAATCGTGCGAGTTTCTACTTTCGGATGCAACAGGAATTTCTCGAGTTCGTCAATCCGTTCGCGAGATATGGGAGTTTGAAGTTAAGGAACGTTTGAGAAACCATCAAAATTTTCGCAAGTCTGATACTCGAAACCAATAACTACTATGGCCTAGGGGAAAAGAACACACACCATTGTAATCGGGCGTGTTTCTACTTTCAGATGCAACAGGAATTCCTCGAGATCGTCAATCCGTTCCCGAGATATGGGAGTTTGAAATTAAGGAATGTTTGAGGAACCATCAAAACTTTCGCAAGTCTGATTTCCGAAACCAATAACTGCAAAGGCCTAGGGGAAAATACACATACCAATGTAATCGGCCGAGTTACTACTTTCAGATGCAATCGGAATTTCTCGAGTACGTCAATCCGTTCGCGAGATATGGGAGTTTGAAGTTAAGGAACGTTTGAGAAACCATCAAAATTTTCGCAAGTCTGATACTCGAAACCAATAACTACTATGGCCTAGGGCAAAAATACACACACCGCTGTAATCGGGCCAGTTTCTGCTTTCAGGTGCAGCAGGAAATTCTCGAGTTCGTCAATCCGTTCTCGAGATATGGGAGTTTGAAGTTAAGAAATGGTTGAGAAACCATCAAAATTTTCGCTGGTCTGAAACTCGAAACCAATAACTGGA
Source organism: Ptiloglossa arizonensis (assembly GCF_051014685.1). NCBI lineage: Eukaryota > Metazoa > Arthropoda > Insecta > Hymenoptera > Colletidae > Ptiloglossa > Ptiloglossa arizonensis. Next base: position 337,026 of record NW_027478756.1, on the reverse strand, counting down.
ATGGCCTAGGGCAAAAATACACACACCTTTGTAATCGGGCGAGTTTCTGCTTTCAGATGCAACAAGAATTTCTCGAGTTCGTCAGTTCGTTCGCGAGATATGGGTGTTTGAAGTTAAGGAATTGTTGAGAAACCTTCAAAATTTTCGCTGGTCTGATACTCGAAACCAATAACTGGAATTGCCTAGGGGAAAAGTACAAACACCATTGTAATCGGGCGAGATTCTACTTTCAGATGCAACAGGAATTTCTCGAGTTCGTCAATCCGTTCGCGAGATATGGGAGTTAGAATTTAAGGAATGGTTGAGAGACCATCAAAATTTTCGCAAGTCTGATTCCCGAAACCAATAACTACAAAGGCCTAGGGGAAAAATACACATACCGTTGTAATCGTGCGAGTTTCTAATTTCAGATGCAACAGGAATTTCTCGAGTTCGTCAATCCGTTCGCGAGATATGGGGGTTTGAAGTTAAGGAACGCTTGAGCAGCCATCAAAATTTTCGCAAGTCTGATACTCGAAACCAATAACTACTATGGCCTAGGGGAAAATAACACACACCATTGTAATCGGGCGTGTTTCTACTTTCACATGAAACAGGAATTTCTCGAGATCGTCAATCCGTTCGCCAGATATGGGAGTTAGAAGTGAAGGAATGGTTGAGAAACCATCAAAATTTTCGCAAGTCTGATAATCGAAACCAATAACTGGAATTCCCTAGGGGAAAAGTCCACACACCACTGTAATCGGGCGTGTTTCTACTTTGAGATGCAAAAGGAATTCCTCGAGATCGTCAATCCGTTCCCGAGATATGGGAGTTTGATATTAAGGAATGGTTGAGAAACCATCAAAATTTTCGCAAGTCTGATTCCCCAAACCAATAACTACAAAGGCCTAGGGGAAAAGTACACACACCATAGTAATCGGGCGAGTTTCTACTTTCAGATGCAACAGGAATTTCTCGAGATCGTCAATCCGTTCGCCAGATATGGGAGTTAGAAGTGAAGGAATGGTTGAGAAACCATCAAAATTTTCGCAAGTCTGATAATCGAAAACAATAACTACTATGGCCTAGGGGAGAAGTACGCACACCATTGTAATCGGGCGAGTTTCTACTTTCAGATGCAACAGGAATTTCTCGAGTTCGTCAATCCGTTCGCGAGATATGGGAGTTTGAAGTTAAGGAACGTTTGAGAAACCATCAAAATTTTCGCAAGTCTGATACTCGAAACCAATAACTACTATGGCCTAGGGCAAAAATACACACACCGCTGTAATCGGGCGAGTTTCTGCTTTCAGGTGAAACAGGAATTTCTCGAGTTCGTCAATCCGTTCTCGAGATATGGGAGTTTGAAGTTAAGGAATGGTTGAGAAACCATCAAAATTTTCGCTGGTCTGATACTCGAAACCAATAACTGGAGTGGCCTAGGGGAAAAGTACACATACCATTGTAATGGGGCGAGTTTCTACTTCCAGATGCAACAGGAATTTCGCGAGTTCGTCAATCCTTTCGCGAGATATGGGAGTTTGAAATTAAGGAATGGTTGAGAAACCACCAAAATTTTCGCAACTCAGATATTCGAAACCAATAACTACTATGGCCTAGGGCAAAAATGCACATACCTCTGTATTCGGGCGAGTTTCTACTTTCAGATGCAACAAGAATTTCTCGAGATCGTCAATCCGTTCGCCAGATATGGGAGTTCGAAGTTAAGGAATGGTTGAGAAACCATCAAAATTTTCGCAAGTCTGATAATCGAAACCAATAACTACTATGTCCTAGGGGAAAAGTACACATACCGCTGTATTCCGGCGAGTTTCTACTTTCAGATGCAACAGGAATTTCTCGAGATCGTCAATCCGTTCGCCAGATATGGGAGTTCGAAGTTAAGGAATGGTTGAGAAACCATCAAAATTTTTCGCAAGTCTGATACTCGAAACCAATAACTACTATGGCCTAGGGGAAAAGTACACATACCGTTGTAATCGGGCGAGTTTCTACTTTCAGATGCAACAGGAATTTCTCGAGATCGTCAATCCGTTCGCGAGATATGGGAGTTAGAATTTAAGGAATGGTTGAGAAACCATCAAAATTTTCGCAAGTCTGATTCCCGAAACCAATAACTACAAAGGCCTAGGGGAAAAATACACATGCATTTGTAATCGTGCGAGTTTCTACTTTCGGATGCAACAGGAATTTCTCGAGTTCGTCAATCCGTTCGCGAGATATGGGAGTTTGAAATTCAGGAATGGTTGAGAAACCATCAAAATTTTCGCAAGTCTGATACTCGAAACCAATAACTACTATGGCCTAGGGGAAAAGAACACACACCATTGTAATCGGGCGTGTTTCTACTTTCACATGCAACAGGAATTTCTCGAGTTCGTCAATCCGTTCCCGAGATATGGGAGTTTGAAATTAAGGAATGATTGAGAAACCATCAAAATTTTCGCTGGTCTGATACTCGAAACCAATAACTGGAATTGCCTAGGGGAAAAGTCCACGCACCACTGTAATCGGGCGTGTTTCTACTTTGAGATGCAAAAGGAATTCCTCGAGATCGTCAATCCGTTCCCGAGATATGGGAGTTTGATATTAAGGAATGGTTGAGAAACCATCAAAATTTTCGCAAGTCTGATTCCCGAAACCAATAACTACAAAGGCCTAGGGGAAAAGTACACACACCATAGTAATCGGGCGAGTTTCTACTTTCAGATGCAACAGGAATTTCTCGAGATCGTCAATCCGTTCGCCAGATATGGGAGTTAGAAGTGAAGGAATGGTTGAGAAACCATCAAAATTTTCGCAAGTCTGATAATCGAAAACAATAACTACTATGGCCTAGGGGAAAAGTACGCACACCATTGTAATCGGGCGAGTTTCTACTTTCAGATGCAACAGGAATTTCTCGAGCTCGTCAATCCGTTCGCGAGATATGGGAGTTTGAAGTTAAGGAACGTTTGAGAAACCATCAAAATTTTCGCAAGTCTGATACTCGAAACCAATAACTACTATGGCCTAGGGCAAAAATACACACACCGCTGTAATCGGGCGAGTTTCTGCTTTCAGGTGAAACAGGAATTTCTCGAGTTCGTCAATCCGTTCTCGAGATATGGGAGTTTGAAGTTAAGGAATGGTTGAGAAACCATCAAAATTTTCGCTGGTCTGATACTCGAAACCAATAACTGGAGTGGCCTAGGGGAAAAGTACACATACCATTGTAATCGGGCGTGTTTCTACTTTGAGATGCAACAGGAATTTCTCGAGATCGTCAATCCGTTCGCCAGATATGGGAGTTAGAAGTGAAGGAATGGTTGAGAATCCATCAAAATTTTCGCAAGTCTGATTCCCGAAACCAATAACTACAAAGGCCTAGGGGAAAAATACACATGCAGTTGTAATCGTGCGAGTTTCTACTTTCGGATGCAACAGGAATTTCTCGAGTTCGTCAATCCGTTCGCGAGATATGGGAGTTTGAAGTTAAGGAACGCTTGAGCAACCATCAAAATTTTCGCAAGTCTGATACTCGAAACCAATAACTACTATGGCCTAGGGGAAAAGAACACACACCATTGTAATTGGGCGTGTTTCTACTTTCAGATGCAAAAGGAATTCCTCGAGATCGTCAATCCGTTCCCGAGATATGGGAGTTTGAAATTAAGGAATGGTTGAGAAACCATCAAAATTTTCGCAAGTCTGATTCCCGAAACCAATAACTACAAAGGCCTAGGGGAAAAGTACACACACCATAGTAATCGGGCGAGTTTCTACTTTCAGATGCAACAGGAATTTCTCGAGTTCGTCAATCCGTTCGCGATATATGGGAGTTTGAAGTTAAGGAACGCTTGAGCAACCATCAAAATTTTCACAAGTCTGATACTCGAAACCAATAACTACTATGGCCTAGGGGAAAAGTACACACACCACTGTAATCGGGCGTGTTACTACTTTCAGATGCAATAGGAATTTCTCGAGTTCGTCAATCCGTTCGCGAGATATGGGAGTTTGAAGTTAAGGAATGGTTGAGAAACCATCAAAATTTTCGCAAGTCTGATAATCGAAACCTATAACTACTATGTCCTAGGGGAAAAGTACACATACCGCTGTATTCCGGCGAGTTTGTACTTTCAGATGCAACAGGAATTTCTCGAGATCGTCAATCCGTTCGCCAGATATGGGAGTTCGAAGTTAAGGAATGGTTGAGAAACCATCAAAATTTTCGCAAGTCTGATACTCGAAACCAATAACTACTATGGCCAAGGGGAAAAGTACACATACCGTTGTAATCGGGCGAGTTTCTACTTTCAGATGCAACAGGAATTTCTCGAGATCGTCAATCCGTTCCCGAGATGTGGGAGTTTGAAATTAAGGAATGGTTGAGAGACCATCAAAATTTTCGCTGGTCTGATTCTCGAAACCAATAACTGGAATGGCCTAGGGGAAAAGTACACATACCGTTGTAATCGGGCGAGTTTCTACTTTCAGATGCAACAGGAATTTCTCGAGATCGTCAATCCGTTCCCGAGATATGGGAGTTTGAAATTAAGGAATGGTTGAGAAACCATCAAAATTTTCGCAAGTCTGATACTCGAAACCAATAACTACTATGGCCTAGGGGAAAAGTACACACACCATTGTAATCGGGCGTGTTTCTACTTTCAGATGCAACTGGAATTTCTCGAGTTCGTCAATTCGTTCGCGAGATATGGGAGTTTGAAATTAAGGAATGGTTGAGAAACCATCAAAATTTTCGCAAGTCTGATACTCGAAACCAATAACCACTATGGCCTAGGGCAGAAATACACACACCGCTGTAATCGGGCGAGTTTCTGCTTTCAGATGCAACAAGAATTTCTCGAGTTCGTCAATCCGTTCGCGAGATATGGGAGTTTGAAGTTAAGGAACGCTTGAGCAACCATCAAAATTTTCGCAAGTCTGATACTCGAAACCAATAACTACTATGGCCTAGGGGAAAAGAACACACACCATTGTAATTGGGCGTGTTTCTACTTTCAGATGCAAAAGGAATTCCTCGAGATCGTCAATCCGTTCCCGAGATATGGGAGTTTGAAATTAAGGAATGGTTGAGAAACCATCAAAATTTTCGCAAGTCTGATTCCCGAAACCAATAACTACAAAGGCCTAGGGGAAAAGTACACACACCATAGTAATCGGGCGAGTTTCTACTTTCAGATGCAACAGGAATTTCTCGAGTTCGTCAATCCGTTCGCGATATATGGGAGTTTGAAGTTAAGGAACGCTTGAGCAACCATCAAAATTTTCACAAGTCTGATACTCGAAACCAATAACTACTATGGCCTAGGGGAAAAGTACACACACCACTGTAATCGGGCGTGTTACTACTTTCAGATGCAATAGGAATTTCTCGAGTTCGTCAATCCGTTCGCGAGATATGGGGGTTTGAAGTTAAGGAATGGTTCAGAAACCATCAAAATTTTCGCAAGTCTGATAATCGAAACCTATAACTACTATGTCCTAGGGGAAAAGTACACATACCGCTGTATTCCGGCGAGTTTCTACTTTCAGATGCAACAGGAATTTCTCGAGTTCGTCAATCCGTTCGCGTGATATGGGAGTTTGAAGTTAAGGAACGCTTGAGCAACCATCAAAATTTTCGCAAGTCTGATACTCGAAACCAATAACTACTATGGCCTAGGGGAAAAGAACACACACCATTGTAATTGGGCGTGTTTCTACTTTCAGATGCAAAAGGAATTCCTCGAGATCGTCAATCCGTTCCCGAGATATGGGAGTTTGAAATTAAGGAATGGTTGAGAAGCCATCAAAATTTTCGCAAGTCTGATTCCCGAAACCAATAACTACAAAGGCCTAGGGGAAAAGTACACACACCATAGTAATCGGGCGAGTTTCTACTTTCAGATGCAACAGGAATTTCTCGAGTTCGTCAATCCGTTCGCGATATATGGGAGTTTGAAGTTAAGGAACGCTTGAGCAACCATCAAAATTTTCACAAGTCTGATACTCGAAACCAATAACTACTATGGCCTAGGGGAAAAGTACACACACCACTGTAATCGGGCGTGTTACTACTTTCAGATGCAATAGGAATTTCTCGAGTTCGTCAATCCGTTCGCGAGATATGGGAGTTTGAAGTTAAGGAATGGTTGAGAAACCATCAAAATTTTCGCAAGTCTGATAATCGAAACCTATAACTACTATGTCCTAGGGGAAAAGTACACATACCGCTGTATTCCGGCGAGTTTCTACTTTCAGATGCAACAGGAATTTCTCGAGATCGTCAATCCGTTCGCCAGATATGGGAGTTCGAAGTTAAGGAATGGTTGAGAAACCATCAAAATTTTCGCAAGTCTGATACTCGAAACCAATAACTACTATGGCCTAGGGGAAAAGTACACATACCGTTGTAATCGGGCGAGTTTCTACTTTCAGATGCAACAGGAATTTCTCGAGATCGTCAATCCGTTCCCGAGATGTGGGAGTTTGAAATTAAGGAATGGTTGAGAGACCATCAAAATTTTCGCTGGTCTGATTCTCGAAACCAATAACTGGAATGGCCTAGGGGAAAAGTACACACACCACTGTAATCGGGCGTGTTTCTACTTTGAGATGCAACAGGAATTTCTCGAGATCGTCAATCCGTTCGCCAGATATGGGAGTAAGAAGTGAAGGAATGGTTGAGAAACCATCAAAATTTTCGCAAGTCTGATAATCGAAAACAATAACTACTATGGCCTAGGGGAAAAGTACGCACACCATTGTAATCGGGCGAGTTTCTACTTTCAGATGCAACAGGAATTTCTCGAGTTCGTCAATCCGTTCGCGAGATATGGGAGTTTCAAGTTAAGGAACGCTTGAGCAACCATCAAAATTTTCGCAAGTCTGATACTCGAAACCAATAACTACTATGGCCTAGGGGAAAAGTACACACACCATTGTAATTTGGCGAGTTTCTACTTTCAGATGCAACAGGAATTTTTCGAGTTCGTCAATCCATTCGCGAGATATGGGAGTTTGAAGTTAAGGAATGTTTGAGGAACCATCAAAATTTTCGCAAGTCTGATTCCCGAAACCAATAACTACAAAGGCCTAGTGGAAAAATACACATACCGTTGTAATCGGGCGAGTTTCTACTTTCAGATGCAACAGGAATTTCTCGAGATCGTCAATCCGTTCCCGAGATATGGGAGTTTGAAATTAAGGAATGGTTGAGAAACCATCAAAATTTTCGCAAGTCTGATACTCGAAACCAATAACTACTATGGCCTAGGGGAAAAGTACACACACCATTGTAATCGGGCGTGTTTCTACTTTCAGATGCAACTGGAATTTCTCGAGTTCGTCAATTCGTCCGCGAGATATGGGAGTTTGAAATTAAGGAATGGTTGAGAAACCATCAAAATTTTCGCAAGTCTGATACTCGAAACCAATAACCACTATGGCCTAGGGCAAAAATACACACACCGCTGTAATCGGGCGAGTTTCTGCTTTCAGATGCAACAAGAATTTCTCGAGTTCGTCAATCCGTTCGCGAGATATGGGAGTTAGAATTTAAGGAATGGTTGAGAAACCATCAAAATTTTCGCTGGTCTGATACTCGAAACCAATAACTGGAATGGCCTAGGGGAAAAGTCCACACACCACTGTAATCGGGCGTGTTTCTACTTTGAGATGCAACAGGAATTTCTCCAGATTGTCAATCCGTTCGCCAGATATGGGAGTTAGAAGTGAAGGAATGGTTGAGAATCCATCAAAATTTTCGCAAGTCTGATTCCCGAAACCAATAACTACAAAGGCCTAGGGGAAAAATACACATGCAGTTGTAATCGTGCGAGTTTCTACTTTCGGATGCAACAGGAATTTCTCGAGTTCGTCAATCCGTTCGCGAGATATGGGAGTTTGAAGTTAAGGAACGCTTGAGCAACCATCAAAATTTTCGCAAGTCTGATACTCGAAACCAATAACTACTATGGCCTAGGGGAAAAGAACACACACCATTGTAATTGGGCGTGTTTCTACTTTCAGATGCAAAAGGAATTCCTCGAGATCGTCAATCCGTTCCCGAGATATGGGAGTTTGAAATTAAGGAATGGTTGAGAAACCATCAAAATTTTCGCAAGTCTGATTCCCGAAACCAATAACTACAAAGGCCTAGGGGAAAAGTACACACACCATAGTAATCGGGCGAGTTTCTACTTTCAGATGCAACAGGAATTTCTCGAGTTCGTCAATCCGTTCGCGATATATGGGAGTTTGAAGTTAAGGAACGCTTGAGCAACCATCAAAATTTTCACAAGTCTGATACTCGAAACCAATAACTACTATGGCCTAGGGGAAAAGTACACACACCACTGTAATCGGGCGTGTTACTACTTTCAGATGCAATAGGAATTTCTCGAGTTCGTCAATCCGTTCGCGAGATATGGGAGTTTGAAGTTAAGGAACGTTTGAGAAACCATCAAAATTTTCGCAAGTCTGATACTCGAAACCAATAACTACTATGGCCTAGGGCAAAAATACACACACCGCTGTAATCGGGCGAGTTTCTGCTTTCAGGTGAAACAGGAATTTCTCGAGTTCGTCAATCCGTTCGCGAGATATGGGAGTTTGAAATTAAGGAATGGTTGAGAAACCACCAAAATTTTCGCAGCTCAGATACTCGAAACCAATAACTACTATGGCCTAGGGGAAAAGTACACATACCGTTGTAATCGGGCGAGTTTCTACTTTCAGATGCAACAGGAATTTCTCGAGATCGTCAATCCGTTCCCGAGATGTGGGAGTTTGAAATTAAGGAATGGTTGAGGGACCATCAAAATTTTCGCTGGTCTGATTCTCGAAACCAATAACTGGAATGGCCTAGGGGAAAAGTACACCCACCACTGTAATCGGGCGTGTTTCTACTTTGAGATGCAACAGGAACTTCTCGAGATCGTCAATCCGTTCGCCAGATATGGGAGTTAGAAGTGAAGGAATGGTTGAGAAACCATCAAAATTTTCGCAAGTCTGATAATCGAAACCAATAACCACTATGGCCTAGGGGGAAAGTACACACACCATTGTAATCGGGCGAGTTTCTACTTTCAGATGCAACAGGAATTTTTCGAGTTCGTCAATCCATTCGCGAGATATGGGAGTTTGAAGTTAAGGAATGTTTGAGTAACCATCAAAATTTTCGCAAGTCTGATTCCCGAAACCAATAACTACAAAGGCCTAGGGGAAAAATACACATAGCGTTGTAATCGGGCGAGTTTCTACTTTCAGATGCAACAGGAATTTCTCGAGATCGTCAATCCGTTCCCGAGATATGGGAGTTTGAAATTAAGGAATGGTTGAGAAACCATCAAAATTTTCGCAAGTCTGATACTCGAAACCAATAACTACTATGGCCTAGGTGAAAAGTACACACACCATTGTAATCGGGCGTGTTTCTACTTTCAGATGCAAAAGGAATTCCTCGAGATCGTCAATCCGTTCCCGAGATATGGGAGTTTGAAATTAAGGAATGGTTGAGAAACCATCAAAATTTTCGCAAGTCTGATTCCCGAAACCAATAACTACAAAGGCCTAGGGGAAAAGTACACACACCATAGTAATCGGGCGAGTTTCTACTTTCAGATGCAACAGGAATTTCTCGAGTTCGTCAATCCGTGCGCGAGATATGGGAGTTTCAAGTTAAGGAACGCTTGAGCAACCATCAAAATTTTCGCAAGTCTGATACTCGAAACCAATAACCACTATGGCCTAGGGGGAAAGTACACACACCATTGTAATCGGGCGAGTTTCTACTTTCAGATGCAACAGGAATTTTTCGAGTTCGTCAATCCATTCGCGAGATATGGGAGTTTGAAGTTAAGGAACGTTTGAGAAACCATCAAAATTTTCGCAAGTCTGATACTCGAAACCAATAACTACTATGGCCTAGGGCAAAAATACACACACCGCTGTAATCGGGCGAGTTTCTGCTTTCAGGTGAAACAGGAATTTCTCGAGTTCGTCAATCCGTTCTCGAGATATGGGAGTTTGAAGTTAAGGAATGGTTGAGAAACCATCAAAATTTTCGCTGGTCTGATACTCGAAACCAATAACTGGAGTGGCCTAGGGGAAAAGTACACATACCATTGTAATGGGGCGAGTTTCTACTTTCAGATGCAACAGGAATTTCGCGAGTTCGTCAATCCTTTCGCGAGATATGGGAGTTTGAAATTATGGAATGGTTGAGAAACCACCAAAATTTTCGCAACTCAGATACTCGAAACCAATAACTACTATGGCCTAGGGCAAAAATGCACATACCTCTGTAATCGGGCGAGTTTCTACTTTCAGATGCAACAAGAATTTCTCGAGTTCGTCAATTTGTTCGCGAGATATGGGAGTTTGAAGTTAAGGAAATGTTGGGAAACCATCACAATTTTCGCTGGTCTGATACTCGAAACCAATAACTGGAGTGGCCTAGGGGAAAAGTACACACACCCTTGTAATCGGGCGAGTTTCTGCTTTCAGATGCAACAAGAATTTCTCGAGTTCGTCAGTGCGTTCGCGAGCTATGGGAGATTGAAGTTAAGGAATGGTTGAGAAACCATCAAAATTTTCGCAAGTCTGATTCCCGAAACCAATAACTACAAAGGCCTAGGGGAAAAATACACATGCAGTTGTAATCGGGCGAGTTTCTACTTTCGGATGCAACAGGAATTTCTCGAGTTCGTCAATCCGTTCGCGAGATATGGGAGTTCGAAGTTAAGGAATGGTTGAGAAACCATCAAAATTTTCGCAAGTCTGATAATCGAAACCAATAACTACTATGTCCTAGGGGAAAAGTACACATACCGCTGTATTCCGGCGAGTTTCTACTTTCAGATGCAACAGGAATTTCTCGAGATCGTCAATCCGTTCGCCAGATATGGGAGTTCGAAGTTAAGGAATGGTTGAGAAACCATCAAAATTTTCGCAAGTCTGATACTCGAAACCAATAACTACTATGGCCTAGGGCAAAAATACACACACCGCTGTAATCGGGCGAGTTTCTGCTTTCAGGTGAAACAGGAATTTCTCGAGTTCGTCAATCCGTTCCCGAGATGTGGGAGTTTGAAATTAAGGAATGGTTGAGGGACCATCAAAATTTTCGCTGGTCTGATTCTCGAAACCAATAACTGGAATGGCCTAGGGGAAAAGTACACCCACCACTGTAATCGGGCGTGTTTCTACTTTGAGATGCAACAGGAATTTCTCGAGATCGTCAATCCGTTCGCCAGATATGGGAGTTAGAAGTGAAGGAATGGTTGAGAAACCATCAAAATTTTCGCTGGTCTGATACTCGAAATCAATAACTGGAATGGCCTAGGGGAAAAGTACACATACCATTGTAATGCGGCGAGTTTCTGCTTTCAGATGCAACAGGAATTTCGCGAGTTCGTCAATCCGTTCGCGAGATATGGGAGTTTGAAATTAAGGAATGGTTGAGAAACCACCAAAATTTTCGCAGCTCAGATACTCGAAACCAATAACTACTATGGCCTAGGGGAAAAGTACACATACCGTTGTAATCGGGCGAGTTTCTACTTTCAGATGCAACAGGAATTTCTCGAGATCGTCAATCCGTTCCCGAGATGTGGGAGTTTGAAATTAAGGAATGGTTGAGGGACCATCAAAATTTTCGCTGGTCTGATTCTCGAAACCAATAACTGGAATGGCCTAGGGGAAAAGTACACCCACCACTGTAATCGGGCGTGTTTCTACTTTGAGATGCAACAGGAATTTCTCGAGATCGTCAATCCGTTCGCCAGATATGGGAGTTAGAAGTGAAGGAATGGTTGAGAAACCATCAAAATTTTCGCAAGTCTGATAATCGAAAACAATAACTACTATGGCCTAGGGGAAAAGTACGCACACCATTGTAATCGGGCGAGTTTCTACTTTCAGATGCAACAGGAATTTCTCGAGTTCGTCAATCCGTGCGCGAGATATGGGAGTTTCAAGTTAAGGAACGCTTGAGCAACCATCAAAATTTTCGCAAGTCTGATACTCGAAACCAATAACCACTATGGCCTAGGGGGAAAGTACACACACCATTGTAATCGGGCGAGTTTCTACTTTCAGATGCAACAGGAATTTTTCGAGTTCGTCAATCCATTCGCGAGATATGGGAGTTTGAAGTTAAGGAATGTTTGAGTAACCATCAAAATTTTCGCAAGATTGATTCCCGAAACCAATAACTACAAAGGCCTAGGGGAAAAATACACATAGCGTTGTAATCGGGCGAGTTTCTACTTTCAGAAGCAACAGGAATTTCTCGAGATCGTCAATCCGTTCCCGAGATATGGGATTTTGAAGTTAAGGAATGGTTGAGAAACCATCAAAATTTTCGCAAGTCTGATACTCGAAACCAATAACTACTATGGCCTAGGGGAAAAGTACACACACCATTGTAATCGGGCGTGTTTCTACTTTCAGATGCAAAAGGAATTCCTCGAGATCGTCAATCCGTTCCCGAGATATGGGAGTTTGAAATTAAGGAATGGTTGAGAAACCATCAAAATTTTCGCAAGTCTGATTCCCGAAACCAATAACTACAAAGGCCTAGGGGAAAAGTACACACACCATAGTAATCGGGCGAGTTTCTACTTTCAGATGCAACAGGAATTTCTCGAGTTCGTCAATCCGTTCGCGATATATGGGAGTTTGAAGTTAAGGAACGCTTGAGCAACAATCAAAATTTTCACAAGTCTGATACTCGAAACCAATAACTACTATGGCCTAGGGGAAAAGTACACACACCACTGTAATCGGGCGAGTTTCTACTTTCAGATGCAACAGGAATTTCTCGAGTTCGTCAATCCGTTCGCGAGATATGGGAGTTTGAAATTAAGGAATGGTTGAGAAACCATCAAAATTTTCGCAAGTCTGATACTCGAAACCAATAACCACTATGGCCTAGGGCAAAAATACACACAGCGCTGTAATTGGGCGAGTTTCTGCTTTCAGATGCAACAAGAATTTCTCGAGTTCGTCAATCCGTTCGCGAGATATGGGAGTTAGAATTTAAGGAATGTTTGAGGAACCATCAAAATTTTCGCAAGTCTGATTCCCGAAACCAATAACTACAAAGGCCTAGGGGAAAAATACACATACCGTTGTAATCGGGCGAGTTTCTACTTTCAGATGCAACAGGAATTTCGCGAGTTCGTCAATCCGTTCGCGAGATATGGGAGTTTGAAATTAAGGAATGGTTGAGAAACCACCAAAATTTTCGCAGCTCAGATACTCGAAACCAATAACTACTATGGCCTAGGGGAAAAGTACACATACCGTTGTAATCGGGCGAGTTTCTACTTTCAGATGCAACAGGAATTTTTCGAGTTCGTCAATCCATTCGCGAGATATGGGAGTTTGAAGTTAAGGAATGTTTGAGTAACCATCAAAATTTTCGCAAGTCTGATTCCCGAAACCAATAACTACTATGGCCTAGGGGAAAAGTACACACACCATTGTAATCGGGCGTGTTTCTACTTTCAGATGCAAAAGGAATTCCTCGAGATCGTCAATCCGTTCCCGAGATATGGGAGTTTGAAATTAAGGAATGGTTGAGAAACCATCAAAATTTTCGCAAGTCTGATTCCCGAAACCAATAACTACAAAGGCCTAGGGGAAAAGTACACACACCATTGTAATCGGGCGAGTTTCTACTTTCAGATGCAACAGGAATTTCTCGAGTTCGTCAATCCATTTGCGAGATATGGGAGTTTGAAGTTAAGGAATGTTTGAGTAACCATCAAAATTTTCGCAAGTCTGATTCCCGAAACCAATAACTACAAAGGCCTAGGGGAAAAATACACATACCGTTGTAATCGGGCGAGTTTCTACTTTCAGATGCAACAGGAATTTCTCGAGATCGTCAATCCGTTCCCGAGATATGGGAGTTTGAAATTAAGGAATGGTTGAGAAACCATCAAAATTTTCGCAAGTCTGATACTCGAAACCAATAACTACTATGGCCTAGGGGAAAAGTACACACACCATTGTAATCGGGCGTGTTTCTACTTTCAGATGCAACTGGAATTTCTCGAGTTCGTCAATTCGTTCGCGAGATATGGGAGTTTGAAATTAAGGAATGGTTGAGAAACCATCAAAATTTTCGCAAGTCTGATACTCGAAACCAATAACTACTATGGCCTAGGGCAAAAATACACACACCGCTGTAATCGGGCGAGTTTCTGCTTTCAGGTGCAACAAGAATTTCTCGAGTTCGTCAATCCGTTCGCGAGATATGGGAGTTAGAATTTAAGGAATGGTTGAGAAACCATCAAAATTTTCGCAAGTCTGATTCCCGAAACCAATAACTACAAAGGCCTAGGGGAAAAATACACATACCGTTGTAATCGTGCGAGTTTCTACTTTCAGATGCAACAGGAATGTCTCGAGTTCGTCAATCCGTTCGCGAGATATGGGAGTTTGAAGTTAAGGAACGCTTGAGCAACCATCAAAATTTTCGCAAGTCTGATACTCGAAACCAATAACTACTATGGCCTAGGGGAAAAGGACACACACCATTGTAATCGGGCGTGTTTCTACTTTCACATGCAACAGGAATTTCTCGAGATCGTCAATCCGTTCCCGAGATGTGGGAGTTTGAAATTAAGGAATGGTTGAGAGACCATCAAAATTTTCGCTGGTCTGATTCTCGAAACCAATAACTGGAATGGCCTAGGGGAAAAGTACACACACCACTGTAATCGGGCGTGTTTCTACTTTGAGATGCAACAGGAATTTCTCGAGGTCGTCAATCCGTTCGCCAGATATGGGAGTTAGAAGTGAAGGAATGGTTGAGAAACCATCAAAATTTTCGCAAGTCTGATTCCCGAAACCAATAACTACAAAGGCCTAGGGGAAAAATACACATGCCGTTGTAATCGTGCGAGTTTCTACTTTCAGATGCAACAGGAATTTCTCGAGTTCGTGAATCCGTTCGCGAGATATAGGAGTTCGAAGTTAAGGAATGGTTGAGAAACCATCAAAATTTTCGCAAGTCTGATACTCGAAACCAATAACTACTATGGCCTAGGGGAAAAGTACACACACCATTGTAATCGGGCGTGTTTCTACTTTCAGATGCAACAGGAATTTCTCGAGCTCGTCAATCCATTCGCGAGATATGGGAGTTTGAAGTTAAGGAATGTTTGAGGAACCATCAAAATTTTCGCAGGTCTGATTCCCGAAACCAATAACTACAAAGACCTAGGGGAAAAATACACATACCGTTGTAATCGGGCGAGTTTCTACTTTCAGATGCAACAGGAATTTCTCGAGCTCGTCAATCCATTCGCGAGATATGGGAGTTTGAAGTTAAGGAATGTTTGAGGAACCATCAAAATTTTCGCAAGTCTGATTCCCGAAACCAATAACTACAAAGACCTAGGGGAAAAATACACATACCGTTGTAATCGGGCGAGTTTCTACTTTCAGATGCAACAGGAATTTCTCGAGTTCGTCAAACCGTTCGCGAGATATGGGAGTTTGAATTTAAGAAATGGTTGAGAAACCATCAAAATTTTCGCTGGTCTGATACTCGAAACCAATAACTGGAATGGCCCAGGGGAAAAGTACACACACCACTGCAATCGGGCGTGTTTCTACTTTCAGATGCAACAGGAATTTCTCGAGATCGTCAATCCGTTCGCGAGATATGGGAGTTTGAAATTAAGGAATGGTTGAGAAACCATCAAAATTTTCGCAACTCTGATTCTCGATACCAATAACTACTATGGCCTAGGACAAAAATGCACATACCTCTGTAATCGGGCGAGTTTCTACTTTCAGATGCAACAAGAATTTCTCGAGTTCGTCAATTCGTTCGCGAGATATGGGAGTTTGAAGTTAAGGAAATGTTGAGAAACCATCACAATTTTCGCTGGTCTGATACTCGAAACCAATAACTGGAGTGGCCTAGGGGAAAAGTACACACACCCTTGTAATCGGGCGAGTTTCTGCTTTCAGATGCAACAAGAATTTTTCGAGTTCGTCAGTGCGTTCGCGAGATATGGGAGATTGAAGTTAAGGAATGGTTGAGAAACCATCAAAATTTTCGCAAGTCTGATTCCCGAAACCAATAACTACAAAGGCTTAGGGGAAAAATACACATACCGTTGTAGTCGGGCGAGTTTCTACTTTCAGATGCAACAGGAATTTCTCGAGATCGTCAATCCGTTCCCGAGATATGGGAGTTTGAAATTAAGGAATGGTTGAGAAACCATCAAAATTTTCGCAAGTCTGATACTCGAAACCAATAACTACTATGGCCTAGGGGAAAAGTACACACACCATTGTAATCGGGCGTGTTTCTACTTTCAGATGCAACTGGAATTTCTCGAGTTCGTCAATTCGTTCGCGAGATATGGGAGTTTGAAATTAAGGAATGGTTGAGAAACCATCAAAATTTTCGCAAGTCTGATACTCGAAACCAATAACTACTATGGCCTAGGGCAGAAATACACATGCCGTTGTAATCGTGCGAGTTTCTACTTTCAGATGCAACAGGATTTTCTCGAGTTCGTGAATCCGTTCGCGAGATATGGGAGTTCGAAGTTAAGGAATGGTTGAGAAACCATCAAAATTTTCGCAACCATGATACTCGAAACCAATAACTACTATGGCCTAGGGCAAAAATACAAATACCGCTGTCATCGGGCGAGTTTCTACTTTCAGATGCAACAGGAATTTCTGGAGTTCGTCAATCAGTTCGCGAGATGTGGGAGTTTGAAGTTAAGGAATGGTTGAGAAGCCATCAAAAATTTCCCTGGTCTGATACTCGAAACCAATAACTGGAATGGCCTAGGGGAAAAGTACACACACCATTGTAATCGGACGAGTTTCTACTTTCAGATGCAACAGGAATTTCTCGAACTCGTCAATGCGTTCGCGAGATATGGGACTTTGAAGTTAAGGAATGGTTGAGAAACCATCAAAATTTTTGCTGGTCTGATACTCGAAACCAATAACTGGAATGGCCTAGGGGAAAAGTACACACACCATTGTAATGGGGCGAGTTTCTACTTTCCGATGCAACAGGAATTTCTGGAGTTCGTCAATTCGTTCACGAGATATGGGAGTTCGAAGTTAAGCAATGGTTGAGAAACCATCAAAATTTTCGCAACCATGATACACGAAACCAATAACTAGTATGGCCTAGGGCAAATATACACACACCGCTGTAATCGGGCGAGTTTCTACTTTCAGATGCAACAGGAATTTCTCGAGTTCGTCAACCCGTTCGCGAGATATGGGAGTTTGAAGTTAAGGAATGATTGAGAAACCATTAAAAATTTCGCTATTCTGATACTCGAAACCAATAACTGGAATGGCCCAGGGGAAAAGTACACACACCATTGTAATCGGGCGAGTTTCTACTTTCAGATGCAACAGGAATTTCTCGAGTTCGTCAATCCGTTCGCGAGATATGGGAGTTTGAAATTAAGGAATGGTTGAGAAACCATCAAAATTTTCGCAACTCTGATTCTCGATACCAATAACTACTATGGCCTAGGACAAAAATGCACATACCTCTGTAATCGGGCGAGTTTCTACTTTCAGATGCAACAAGAATTTCTCGAGTTCGTCAATTCGTTCGCGAGATATGGGAGTTTGAAGTTAAGGAAATGTTGAGAAACCATCACAATTTTCGCTGGTCTGATACTCGAAACCAATAACTGGAGTGGCCTAGGGGAAAAGTACACACACCCTTGTAATCGGGCGAGTTTCTGCTTTCAGATGCAACAAGAATTTTTCGAGTTCGTCAGTGCGTTCGCGAGATATGGGAGATTGAAGTTAAGGAATGGTTGAGAAACCATCAAAATTTTCGCAAGTCTGATTCCCGAAACCAATAACTACAAAGGCTTAGGGGAAAAATACACATACCGTTGTAGTCGGGCGAGTTTCTACTTTCAGATGCAACAGGAATTTCTCGAGATCGTCAATCCGTTCCCGAGATATGGGAGTTTGAAATTAAGGAATGGTTGAGAAACCATCAAAATTTTCGCAAGTCTGATACTCGAAACCAATAACTACTATGGCCTAGGGGAAAAGTACACACACCATTGTAATCGGGCGTGTTTCTACTTTCAGATGCAACTGGAATTTCTCGAGTTCGTCTATTCGTTCGCGAGATATGGGAGTTTGAAATTAAGGAATGGTTGAGAAACCATCAAAATTTTCGCAAGTCTGATACTCGAAACCAATAACTACTATGGCCTAGGGCAGAAATACACATGCCGTTGTAATCGTGCGAGTTTCTACTTTCAGATGCAACAGGATTTTCTCGAGTTCGTGAATCCGTTCGCGAGATATGGGAGTTCGAAGTTAAGGAATGGTTGAGAAACCATCAAAATTTTCGCAACCATGATACTCGAAACCAATAACTACTATGGCCTAGGGCAAAAATACAAATACCGCTGTCATCGGGCGAGTTTCTACTTTCAGATGCAACAGGAATTTCTGGAGTTCGTCAATCAGTTCGCGAGATGTGGGAGTTTGAAGTTAAGGAATGGTTGAGAAGCCATCAAAAATTTCCCTGGTCTGATACTCGAAACCAATAACTGGAATGGCCTAGGGGAAAAGTACACACACCATTGTAATCGGACGAGTTTCTACTTTCAGATGCAACAGGAATTTCTCGAACTCGTCAATGCGTTCGCGAGATATGGGACTTTGAAGTTAAGGAATGGTTGAGAAACCATCAAAATTTTTGCTGGTCTGATACTCGAAACCAATAACTGGAATGGCCTAGGGGAAAAGTAAACACACCATTGTAATGGGGCGAGTTTCTACTTTCCGATGCAACAGGAATTTCTGGAGTTCGTCAA
Source organism: Ptiloglossa arizonensis (assembly GCF_051014685.1). Lineage (NCBI taxonomy): Eukaryota > Metazoa > Arthropoda > Insecta > Hymenoptera > Colletidae > Ptiloglossa > Ptiloglossa arizonensis. The sequence goes on along the minus strand of NW_027478756.1, from coordinate 318,178 downwards.
TTCGTTCACGAGATATGGGAGTTCGAAGTTAAGGAATGGTTGAGAAACCATCAAAATTTTCGCAACCATGATACACGAAACCAATAACTAGTATGGCCTAGGGCAAATATACACACACCGCTGTAATCGGGCGAGTTTCTACTTTCAGATGCAACAGGAATTTCTCGAGTTCGTCAACCCGTTCGCGAGATATGGGAGTTTGAAGTTAAGGAATGATTGAGAAACCATCAAAAATTTCGCTATTCTGATACTCGAAACCAATAACTGGAATGGCCCAGGGGAAAAGTACACACACCATTGTAATCGGGCGAGTTTCTACTTTCAGATGCAACAGGAATTTCTCGAGTTCGTCAATCCGTTCGCGAGATATGGGAGTTTGAAATTAAGGAATGGTTGAGAAACCATCAAAATTTTCGCAACTCTGATTCTCGATACCAATAACTACTATGGCCTAGGACAAAAATGCACATACCTCTGTAATCGGGCGAGTTTCTACTTTCAGATGCAACAAGAATTTCTCGAGTTCGTCAATTCGTTCGCGAGATATGGGAGTTTGAAGTTAAGGAAATGTTGAGAAACCATCACAATTTTCGCTGGTCTGATACTCGAAACCAATAACTGGAGTGGCCTAGGGGAAAAGTACACACACCCTTGTAATCGGGCGAGTTTCTGCTTTCAGATGCAACAAGAATTTTTCGAGTTCGTCAGTGCGTTCGCGAGATATGGGAGATTGAAGTTAAGGAATGGTTGAGAAACCATCAAAATTTTCGCAAGTCTGATTCCCGAAACCAATAACTACAAAGGCCTAGGGGAAAAATACGCGTGCCGTTGTAATCGTGCGAGTTTCTACTTTCAGATGCAACAGGAATTTCTCGAGTTCGTGAATCCGTTCGCGAAATATAGGAGTTCGAAGTTAAGGAATGGTTGAGAAACCATCAAAATTTTCGCAAGTCTGATTATCGAAACCAATAACTACTATGGCCTAGGGGAAAAGTACACACACCATTGTAATCGGGCGAGTTTCTACTTTCAGACGCAACAGGAATTTCTCGAGTTCGTCAATCCGTTCGCGAGATATGGGAGTTTGAAGTTAAGGAACGCTTGAGCAACCATCAAAATTTTCGCAAGTCTGATTCCCGAAACCAATAACTACAAAGGCCTAGGGGAAAAATACACGTACTGTTGTAATCGGGCGAGTTTCTACTTTCAGACGCAACAGGTATTTCTCGAGCTCGTCAATCCAGTCGCGAGATATGGGAGTTTGAAGTTAAGGAATGTTTGAGGAACCATCAAAATTTTCGCAAGTCTGATTCCCGAAACCAATAACTACAAAGGCCTAGGGGAAGAATACACATACCGTTGTAATCGGGCGAGTTTCTACTTTCAGATGCAACAGGAATTTCTCGAGATCGTCAATCCGTTCCCGAGATGTGGGAGTTTGAAATTAAGGAATGGTTTAGAGACCATCAAAATTTTCGCTGGTCTGATTCTCGAAACCAATAACTGGAATGGCCTAGGGGAAAAGTACACACACCACTGTAATCGGGCGTGTTTCTACTTTGAGATGCAACAGGAATTTCTCGAGGTCGTCAATCCGTTCGCCAGATATGGGAGTTAGAAGTGAAGGAATGGTTGAGAAACCATCAAAATTTTCGCAAGTCTGATTCCCGAAACCAATAACTACAAAGGCCTAGGGGAAAAATACACATGCCGTTGTAATCGTGAGAGTTTCTACTTTGAGATGCAACAGGAATTTCTCGAGATCGTCAATCCGTTCGCCAGATATGGGAGTTAGAAGTGAAGGAATGGTTGAGAAACCATCAAAATTTTCGCAAGTCTGATAATCGAAAACAATAACTACTATGGCCTAGGGGAAAAGTACACACACCATTGCAATCGGGCGAGTTTCTACTTTCAGATGCAACAGGAATTTCTCGAGTTCGTCAATCCGTTCGCGAGATATGGGAGTTTCAAGTTAAGGAACGCTTGAGCAACCATCAAAATTTTCGCAAGTCTGATACTCGAAACCAATAACTACTATGGCCTAGGGGAAAAGTACACACACCATTGTAATCGGGCGAGTTTCTACTTTCAGATGCAACAGGAATTTTTCGAGTTCGTCAATCCATTCGCGAGATATGGGAGTTTGAATTTAAGGAATGTTTGAGGAACCATCAAAATTTTCGCAAGTCTGATTCCCGAAACCAATAACTACAAAGGCTTAGGGGAAAAATACACATACCGTTGTAGTCGGGCGAGTTTCTACTTTCAGATGCAACAGGAATTTCTCGAGATCGTCAATCCGTTCCCGAGATATGGGAGTTTGAAATTAAGGAATGGTTGAGAAACCATCAAAATTTTCGCAAGTCTGATACTCGAAACCAATAACTACTATGGCCTAGGGGAAAAGTACACACACCATTGTAATCGGGCGTGTTTCTACTTTCAGATGCAACTGGAATTTCTCGAGTTCGTCAATTCGTTCGCGAGATATGGGAGTTTGAAATTAAGGAATGGTTGAGAAACCATCAAAATTTTCGCAACCATGATACTCGAAACCAATAACTACTATGGCCTAGGGCAAAAATACAAATACCGCTGTCATCGGGCGAGTTTCTACTTTCAGATGCAACAGGAATTTCTGGAGTTCGTCAATCAGTTCGCGAGATATGGGAGTTTGAAGTTAAGGAATGGTTGAGAAGCCATCAAAAATTTCCCTGGTCTGATACTCGAAACCAATAACTGGAAAGGCCTAGGGGAAAAGTACACACACCATTGTAATCGGACGAGTTTCTACTTTCAGATGCAACAGGAATTTCTCGAACTCGTCAATGCGTTCGCGAGATATGGGACTTTGAAGTTAAGGAATGGTTGAGAAACCATCAAAATTTTGGCTGGTCTGATACTCGAAACCAATAACTGGAATGGCCTAGGGGAAAAGTACACACACCATTGTAATGGGGCGAGTTTCTACTTTCCGATGCAACAGGAATTTCTGGAGTTCGTCAATTCGTTCACGAGATATGGGAGTTCGAAGTTAAGGAATGGTTGAGAAACCATCAAAATTTTCGCAACCATGATACACGAAACCAATAACTAGTATGGCCTAGGGCAAATATACACACACCGCTGTAATCGGGCGAGTTTCTACTTTCAGATGCAACAGGAATTTCTCGAGTTCGTCAACCCGTTCGCGAGATATGGGAGTTTGAAGTTAAGGAATGATTGAGAAACCATCAAAAATTTCGCTATTCTGATACTCGAAACCAATAACTGGAATGGCCCAGGGGAAAAGTACACACACCATTGTAATCGGGCGAGTTTCTACTTTCAGATGCAACAGGAATTTCTCGAGTTCGTCAAACCGTTCGCGAGATATGGGAGTTTGAATTTAAGAAATGGTTGAGAAACCATCAAAATTTTCGCTGGTCTGATTCTCGATACCAATAACTACTATGGCCTAGGACAAAAATGCACATACCTCTGTAATCGGGCGAGTTTCTACTTTCAGATGCAACAAGAATTTCTCGAGTTCGTCAATTCGTTCGCGAGATATGGGAGTTTGAAGTTAAGGAAATGTTGAGAAACCATCACAATTTTCGCTGGTCTGATACTCGAAACCAATAACTGGAGTGGCCTAGGGGAAAAGTACACACACCCTTGTAATCGGGCGAGTTTCTGCTTTCAGATGCAACAAGAATTTCTCGAGTTCGTCAGTGCGTTCGCGAGATATGGGAGATTGAAGTTAAGGAATGGTTGAGAAACCATCAAAATTTTCGCAAGTCTGATTCCCGAAACCAATAACTACAAAGGCCTAGGGGAAAAATACGCGTGCCGTTGTAATCGTGCGAGTTTCTACTTTCAGATGCAACAGGAATTTCTCGAGTTCGTGAATCCGTTCGCGAAATATAGGAGTTCGAAGTTAAGGAATGGTTGAGAAACCATCAAAATTTTCGCAAGTCTGATTATCGAAACCAATAACTACTATGGCCTAGGGGAAAAGTACACCCACCATTGTAATCGGGCGAGTTTCTACTTTCAGACGCAACAGGAATTTCTCGAGTTCGTCAATCCGTTCGCGAGATATGGGAGTTTGAAGTTAAGGAACGCTTGAGCAACCATCAAAATTTTCGCAAGTCTGATTCCCGAAACCAATAACTACAAAGGCCTAGGGGAAAAATACACGTACTGTTGTAATCGGGCGAGTTTCTACTTTCAGACGCAACAGGAATTTCTCGAGCTCGTCAATCCAGTCGCGAGATATGGGAGTTTGAAGTTAAGGAATGTTTGAGGAACCATCAAAATTTTCGCAAGTCTGATTCCCGAAACCAATAACTACAAAGGCCTAGGGGAAGAATACACATACCGTTGTAATCGGGCGAGTTTCTACTTTCAGATGCAACAGGAATTTCTCGAGATCGTCAATCCGTTCGCCAGATGTGGGAGTTAGAAGTGAAGGAATGGTTGAGAATCCATCAAAATTTTCGCAAGTCTGATTCTCGAAACCAATAACTACAAAGGCATAGGGAAAAAAATACACATGCAGTTGTAATCGTGCGAGTTTCTACTTTCGGATGCAACAGGAATTTCTCGAGTTCGTCAATCCGTTCGCCAGATATGGGAGTTAGAAGTGAAGGAATGGTTGAGAAACCATCAAAATTTTCGCAAGTCTGATTCCCGAAACCAATAACTACAAAGGCCTAGGGGAAAAATACACATGCCGTTGTAATCGTGCGAGTTTCTACTTTCAGATGCAACAGGAATTTCTCGAGCTCGTCAATCCAGTCGCGAGATATGGGAGTTTGAAGTTAAGGAACGCTTGAGCAACCATCAAAATTTTCGCAAGTCTGATACTCGAAACCAATAACTACTATGGCCCAGGGGAAAAGAACACACACCATTGTAATCGGGCGTGTTTCTACTTTCACATGCAACAGGAATTTCTCGAGATCGTCAATCCGTTCCCGAGATGTGGGAGTTTGAAATTAAGGAATGGTTGAGAGACCATCAAAATTTTCGCTGGTCTGATTCTCGAAACCAATAACTGGAATGGCCTAGGGGAAAAGTACACACACCACTTTAATCGGGCGTGTTTCTACTTTGAGATGCAACAGGAATTTCTCGAGGTCGTCAATCCGTTCGCCAGATATGGGAGTTAGAAGTGAAGGAATGGTTGAGAAACCATCAAAATTTTCGCAAGTCTGATTCCCGAAACCAATAACTACAAAGGCCTAGGGGAAAAATACACATGCCGTTGTAATCGTGCGAGTTTCTAGTTTCAGATGCAACAGGAATTTCTCGAGTTCGTGAATCCGTTCGCGAGATATAGGAGTTTGAAGTTAAGGAACGCTTGAGAAACCATCAAAATTTTCGTAAGTCTGATACTCGAAACCAATAACTACTATGGCCTAGGGCAAAAATACACACACCGCTGTAATCGGGCGAGTTTCTGCTTTCAGGTGAAACAGGAATTTCTCGAATTCGTCAATCCGTTCTCGAGATATGGGAGTTTGAAGTTAAGGAATGGTTGAGAAACCATCAAAATTTTCGCTGGTCTGATACTCGAAACCAATAACTGGAGTGGCCTAGGGGAAAAGTACAAACACCCTTGTAATCGGGCGAGTTTCTGCTTTCAGATGCAACAAGAATTTCTCGAGTTCGTCAGTGCGTTCGCGAGCTATGGGAGTTCGAAGTTAAGGAATGGTTGAGAAACCATCAAAATTTTCGCAAGTCTGATAATCGAAACCAATAACTACTATGTCCAAGGGGAAAAGTACACTATCCGCTGTATTCCGGCGAGTTTCTACTTTCAGATGCAACAGGAATTTCTCGAGATCGTCAATCCGTTCGCCAGATATGGGAGTTCGAAGTTAAGGAATGGTTGAGAAACCATCAAAATTTTCGCAAGTCTGATACTCGAAACCAATAACTACTATGGCCTAGGGGAAAAGTACACATACCGTTGTAATCGGGCGAGTTTCTACTTTCAGATGCAACAGGAATTTCTCGAGATCGTCAATCCGTTCCCGAGATGTGGGAGTTTGAAATTAAGGAATGGTTGAGAGACCATCAAAATTTTCGCTGGTCTGATTCTCGAAACCAATAACTGGAATGGCCTAGGGGAAAAGTACGCACACCACTGTAATCGGGCGTGTTTCTACTTTGAGATGCAACAGGAATTTCTCGTGATCGTCAATCCGTTCGCCAGATATGGGAGTTAGAAGTGAAGGAATGGTTGAGAAACCATCAAAATTTTCGCAAGTCTGATACTCGAAACCAATAACTACTATGGCCTAGGGGAAAAGTACACACACCATTGTAATCGGGCGTGTTTCTACTTTCAGATGCAACAGGAATTTCTCGAGTTCGTCAATCCGTTCGCGAGATATGGGAGTTTCAAGTTAAGGAACGCTTGAGCAACCATCAAAATTTTCGCAAGTCTGATACTCGAAACCAATAACTACTATGGCCTAGGGGAAAAGTACACACACCATTGTAATCGGGCGTGTTTCTACTTTCAGATGCAACAGGAATTTTTCGAGTTCGTCAATTCGTTCGCGAGATATGGGAGTTTGAAATTAAGGAATGGTTGAGAAACCATCAAAACTTTCGCAAGTCTGATACTCGAAACCAATAACTACTATGGCCTAGGGCAGAAATACACATGCCGTTGTAATCGTGCGAGTTTCTACATTCAGATGCAACAGGATTTTCTCGAGTTCGTGAATCCGTTCGCGAGATATGGGAGTTCGAAGTTAAGGAATGGTTGAGAAGCCATCAAAAATTTCCCTGGTCTGATACTCGAAACCAATAACTGGAATGGCCTAGGGGAAAAGTACACACACCATTGTAATCGGACGAGTTTCTACTTTCAGATGCAACAGGAATTTCTCGAGCTCGTCAATGCGTTCGCGAGATATGGGACTTTGAAGTTAAGGAATGGTTGAGAAACCATCAAAATTTTGGCTGGTCTGATACTCGAAACCAATAACTGGAATGGCCTAGGGGAAAAGTACACACACCACTGTAATCGGGCGTGTTTCTACTTTCAGAAGCTACAGGAATTTCTCGAGATCGTCAATCGGTTCGCGAGATATGGGAGTTAGAAGTTAAGGAATGGTTGAGAAACCATCAAAATTTTCGCAAGTCTGATTCCCGAAACCAATAACTACAAAGGCCTAGAGGGAAAATACACATGCCGTTGTAATCGAGCGAGTTTCTACTATCAGATGCAACAGGAATTTCTCGAGATCGTGAATCCGTTCGCGAGATATGGGAGTTTGAAGTTAAGGAACGGTTGAGAAACCATCAAAATTTTCGCAAGTCTGATACTAGAAACCAATAACTACTATGGCCTAGGGCAAAAATACACATGCCGTTGTAATCGTGCGAGTTTCTACTTTCAGATGCAACAGGATTTTCTCGAGTTCGTCAATCCGTTCGCGAGATATGGGAGTTTGAAGTTGAGAAATGGTTGAGAAACCATCAAAAATTTCGCTGGTCTGATACTCGAAACCAATAACTGGAATGGCCTAGGGGAAAAGTACACACACCATTGTAATGGGGCGAGTTTCTACTTTCCGATGCAACAGGAATTTCTGGAGTTCGTCAATTCGTTCGCGAGATATGGGAGTTCGAAGTTAAGGAATGGTTGAGAAACCATCAAAATTTTCGCAACCATGATACACGAAACCAATAACTAGTATGGCCTAGGGCAAAAATACACCCACCGCTGTAATCGGGCGAGTTTCTACTTTCAGATGCAACAGGAATTTCTCGAGTTCGTCAACCCGTTCGCGAGATATGGGAGTTTGAAGTTAAGGAATGATTGAGAAACCATCAAAAATTTCGCTATTCTGATACTCGAAACCAATAACTGGAATGGCCTAGGGGAAAAGTACACACACCATTGTAATCGGGCGAGTTTCTACTTTCAGATGCAACAGGAATTTCTCGAGTTCGTCAAACCGTTCGCGAGATATGGGAGTTTGAAGTTAAGAAATGGTTGAGAAACCATCAAAATTTTCGCTGGTCTGATACTCGAAACCAATAACTGGAATGGCCCAGGGGAAAAGTACACACACCGCTGTAATCGGGCGAGTTTCTACTTTCAGATGCAACAGGAATTTCTCGAGTTCGTCAATCCGTTCGCGAGATATGGGAGTTTGAAGTTAAGGAATGGTTGAGAAACCATCAAAAATTTCCCTGGTCTGATACTCGAAACCAATAACTGGAATGGCCTAGGGGAAAAGTACACACACCATTGTAATCGGGCGAGTTTCTACTTTCAGATGCAACAGGAATTTCTCGAGCTCGTCAATCCGTTCGCGAGATATGGGACTTTGAAGTTAAGGAATGGTTGAGAAACCATCAAAATATTCGCATGTCTGATACTCGAAACCAATAACTGGAATGGCCTAGGGGAAAAGTACACACACCACTGTAATCGGGCGTGTTTCTACTTTCAGAAGCAACAGGAATTTCTCGAGATCGTCAATCCGTTCGCGAGATATGGGAGTTAGAAGTTAAGGAATGGTTGAGAAACCATCAAAATTTTCGCAAGTCTGATTCCCGAAACCAATAACAACAAAGGCCTAGAGGAAAAATACACATGCCGTTGTAATCGAGCGAGATTCTACTTTCAGATGCAACAGGAATTTCTCGAGATCGTGAATCCGTTCGCGAGATATGGGAGTTTGAAGTTAAGGAACGGTTGAGAAACCAACAAAATTTTCGCAAGTCTGATACTCGAAACCAATAACTACTATGGCCTAGGGCAAAAATACACATGCCGTTGTAATCGTGCGAGTTTCTACTTTCAAATGCAACAGGATTTTCTCGAGTTCGTCAATCCGTTCGCGAGATATGGGAGTTTGAAGTTGAGGAATGGTTGAGAAACCATCAAAAATTTCACTGGTCTGATACTCGAAACCAATAACTGGAATGGCCTAGGGGAAAAGTACACACACCATTGTAATGGGGCGAGTTTCTACTTTCCGATGCAACAGGACTTTCTGGAGTTCGTCAATTCGTTCGCGAGATATGGGAGTTCGAAGTTAAGGAATGGTTGAGAAACCATCAAAATTTTCGCAACCATGATACACGAAACCAATAACTAGTATGGCCTAGGGCAAAAATACACACACCGCTGTAGTCGGGCGGGTGTCTACTTTCAGATGCAACAGGAATTTCTCGAGTTCGTGAATCCGTTCGCGAGATATGGGAGTTTGAAGTTAAGGAATGGTTGAGAAACCATCACAAATTTCGCTGGTCTGATACTCGAAACCAATAACTGGAATGGCCTAGGGGAAAAGTACACACACCACTGCAATCGGGCGTGTTTCTACTTTCAGCTGCAACAGGCATTTCTCGAGATCGTCAATCCGTTCGCGAGATATGGGAGTTTGAAATTAAGGAATGGTTGAGAAACCATCAAAATTTTCGCAACTCTGATACTCGATACCAATAACTACTATGGCCTAGGGCAAAGATACACATACCGCTGTATTCGGGCGAGCTTCTACTTTCAGATGCAACAGGAATTTCTCGAGTTCGTCAATCCGTTCGCGAGATATGGGACTTTGAGGTTAAGGAATGGTTGAGAAACCATCAAAATTTTCGATGGTCTGATACTCGAAACCAATAACTGGAATGGCCTAGGGGAAAAGTACACACACCACTGCAATCGGGCGTGTTTCTACTTTCAGCTGCAACAGGCATTTCTCGAGATCGTCAATCCGTTCGCGAGATATGGGAGTTTGAAATTAAGGAATGGTTGAGAAACCATCAAAATTTTCGCAACTCTGATACTCGATACCAATAACTACTATGGCCTAGGGCAAAGATACACATACCGCTGTATTCGGGCGAGCTTCTACTTTCAGATGCAACAGGAATTTCTCGAGTTCGTCAATCCGTTCGCGATATATGGGACTTTGAGGTTAAGGAATGGTTGAGAAACCATCAAAATTTTCGCTGGTCTGATACTCGAAACCAATAACTGGAATGGCCCAGGGGAAAAGTACACACACCACTGCAATCGGGCGTGTTTCTACTTTCAAATGCAACAGGAATTTCTCGAGATCCTCAATCCGTTCGCGAGATATGGGAGTTTGAAATTAAGGAATGGTTGAGAAACCATAAAAATTTTCGCAACTCTGATACTCGATACCAATAACTACTATGGCCTAGGGCAAAAATACACACACCGCTGTAATCGGGCGATTTTGTACTTTCAGATGCAACAGGAATTTCTCGAGTTCGTCAATCCGTTCGCGAGATATGGGAGTTCGAAGATAAGGAATGGTTGAGAAACCATCAAAATTTTCGCAACCATGATACTCGCAAACAATAACTGCTATGGCCTAGGGCAAAAATACACACACCGCTGTAATCGGGCGAGTTTCTACTTTCAGATGCAACAGGAATTTCTCGAGTTCGACAATCCGTTCGAGAGATATGGGAGTTTGAAGTTAAGGAGTGGTTGAGAAACCATCAAAAATTTCGCTGGTCTGATACTCGAAACCAATAACTGGAATGGCCTAGGGGAAAAGTACACACACCATTGTAATCGGGCGAGTTTCTACTTTCAGATGCAGCAGGAATTTCTCGAGTTCGTCAAACCGTTCGCGAGATATGGGAGTTTGAAGTTATGGAATGGTTGAGAAACCATCAAAATTTTCGCTGGTCTGATACTCGAAACCAATAACTGCTATGGCCTAGGGCAAAAATACACACACCGCTGTAATCGGGCGAGTTTTTACTTTCAGATGCAACAGGAATTTCTCGAGTTCGACAATCCGTTCGAGAGATATGGGAGTTTGAAGTTAAGGAGTGGTTGAGAAACCATCAAAAATTTCGCTGGTCTGATACTCGAAACCAATAACTGGAATGGCCTAGGGGAAAAGTACACACACCATTGTAATCGGGCGAGTTTCTACTTTCAGATGCAGCAGGAATTTCTCGAGTTCGTCAAACCGTTCGCGAGATATGGGAGTTTGAAGTTATGGAATGGTTGAGAAACCATCAAAATTTTCGCTGGTCTGATACTCGAAACCAATAACTGGAATGGCCTAGGGGAAAAGTACACACACCACTGTAATCGGGCGTGTTTCTACTTTCAGATGCAACAGGAATTTCTCGAGATCGTCAATCCGTTCGCGAGATATGGGAGTTAGAAGTGAAGGAATGGTTGAGAAACCATCAAAATTTTCGCAAGTCTGATTCCCGAAACCAATAACTACAAAGGCCTAGGGGAAAAATACACATACCGTTGTAATCGTGCGAGTTTCTACTTTCAGATGCAACAGGAATTTCTCGAGTTCGTCTATCCGTTCGCGAGATCTGGGAGTTCGAAGTTAAGGAATGGTTGAGAAACCATCAAAATTTTCGCAACCATGATACACGAAACCAATAACTGGTATGGCCTAGGGCAAAAATACACACACCGCTGTAGTCGGGCGGGTGTCTACTTTCAGATGCAACAGGAATTTCTCGAGTTCGTCAAACCGTTCGCGAGATATGGGAGTTTGAAGTTAAGGAATGGTTGAGAAACCATCAAAATTTTCGCTGGTCTGATACTCGAAACCAATAACTGGAATGACCTAGGGGAAAAGTACATACACCACTGCAATCGGGCGTGTTTCTACTTTCAGCTGCAACAGGCATTTCTCGAGATCGTCAATCCGTTCGCGAGATATGGGAGTTTGAAATTAAGGAATGGTTGAGAAACCATCAAAATTTTCGCAACTCTGATACTCGATACCAAAAACTACTATGGCCTAGGGCAAAGATACACATACCGCTGTATTCGGGCGAGCTTCTACTTTCAGATGCAACAGGAATTTCTCGATTTCGTCAATCCGTTCGCGAGATATGGGACTTTGAGGTTAAGGAATGGTTGAGGAACCATCAAAATTTTCGCTGGTCTGATACTCGAAACCAATAACTGGAATGGCCCAGGGGAAAAGTACACACACCACTGCAATCGGGCGTGTTTCTACTTTCAAATGCAACAGGAATTTCTCGAGATCCTCAATCCGTTCGCGAGATATGGGAGTTTGAAATTAAGGAATGGTTGAGAAACCATCAAAATTTTCGCAACTCTGATACTCGATACCAATAACTACTATGGCCTAGGGCAAAAATACACACGCCGCTGTAATCGGGCGATTTTGTACTTTCAGATGCAACAGGAATTTCTCGAGTTCGTCAATCCGTTCGCGAGATATGGGAGTTTGAAGTTATGGAATGGTTGAGAAACCATCAAAATTTTCGCTGGTCTGATACTCGAAACCAATAACTGCTATGGCCTAGGGCAAAAATACACACACCGCTGTAATCGGGCGAGTTTTTACTTTCAGATGCAACAGGAATTTCTCGAGTTCGACAATCCGTTCGAGAGATATGGGAGTTTGAAGTTAAGGAGTGGTTGAGAAACCATCAAAAATTTCGCTGGTCTGATACTCGAAACCAATAACTGGAATGGCCTAGGGAAAAGTACACATACCGTTGTAATGGGGCGAGTTTCTACTTTCAGATGCAACAGGAATTTCGCGAGTTCGTCAATCCGTTCGCGAGATATGGGAGTTCGAAGTTAAGGAATGGTTGAGAAACCATCAAAATTTTCGCAAGTCTGATACTCGAAACCAATAACTACTATGGCCTAGGGGAAAAGAACACACACCATTGTAATCGGGCGTGTTTCTACTTTCACATGCAACAGGAATTTCTCGAGTTCGTCAATCTGTTCGCGAGATATGGGAGTTTGAAGTTAAGGAACGCTTGAGCAACCATCAAAATTTTCGCAAGTCTGATACTCGAAACCAATACCTACTATGGCCTAGGGGAAAAGAACACACACCATTGTAATCGGGCGTGTTTCTACATTCAGATGCAACAGGAGTTCCTCGAGATCGTCAATCGGTTCCCGAGAAATTGGAGTTTGAAATTAAGGAATGGTTGAGAAACCATCAAAATTTTCGCAAGTCTGATTCCCGAAACCAATAACTACTATGGCCTAGGGGAAAAGTACACACACCACTGTAATCGGGCGTGTTACTACTTTCAGATGCAATAGGAATTTCTCGAGTTCGTCAATCCGTTCGCGAGATATGGGAGTTTGAAGTTAAGGAACGTTTGAGAAACCATCAAAATTTTCGCAAGTCTGATACTCGAAACCAATAACTACTATGGCCTAGGGCAAAAATACACATACCGCTGTAATCGGGCGAGTTTCTGCTTGCAGGTGCAACAGGAATTTCTCGAGTTCGTCAATCCGTTCGCGAGATATGGGAGTTCGAAGTTAAGGAATGGTTGAGAAACCATCAAAATTTTCGCAACCATGATACACGAAACCAATAACTAGTATGGCCTAGGGCAAAAATACACACAACGCTGTAATCGGGCGAGTTTCTACTTTCAGATGCAACAGGAATTTCTCGAGTTCGTCAATCCGTTCGAGAGATATGGGAGTTTGAAGTTATGGAATGGTTGAGAAACCATCAAAATTTTCGCTGTTCTGATACTCGAAACCAATAACTGGAATAGCCTAGGGGAAAAGTACACACACCACTGTAATCGAGCGTGTTTCTACTTTCAGATGCAACAGGAATTTCTCGAGATCGTCAATCCGTTCGCGAGATATGGGAGTTAGAAGTGAAGGAATGGTTGAGAAACCATCAAAATTTTCGCAAGTCTGATTCCCGAAACCAATAACTACAAAGGCCTAGGGGAAAAATACACATGCCGTTGTAATCGTGCGAGTTTCTACTTTCAGGTGCAACAGGAATTTCTCGAGTTCGTGAATCCGTTCGCGAGATAAGGGAGTTCGAAGTTAAGGAATGGTTGAGAAACCATCAAAATTTTCGTAACCCTGATACTCGAAACCAATAACTACTATGGCCTAGGGCAAAAATACACACACCGCTGTAATCGGGCGAGTTACTGCTTTCAGATGCAACAAGAATTTCTCGAGTTCGTCCAGTTCGTTCGCGAGATATGGAAGTTCGATGTTAAGGAATGGTTGAGAAACCATCCAACTTTTCGCTGGTCTGATACTCGAAACCAATAACTGGAATGGCCTAGGGGAAAAGTACACAAACCATTGTAATCGGGCGAGTTTCTACTTTCAGAGGCAACAGGAATTTCTCGAGTTCATCAATCCGTTCGCGAGATATGGGAGTTAGAATTTAAGGAATGGTTGAGAAACCATCAAAATTTTCGCAACCATGACACTCGTAACCAATAACTACTATGGCCTAGGGCAAAAATACACACACCGCTGTAATCGGGCGAGTTTCTACTTTCAGATGCAACAGGAATTTCTCGAGTTCGTCAATCCGTTAGCGAGATATGGGAGTTTGAAGTTAAGGAATGGTTGAGAAACCATCAAAATTTTCGCAACTCAGATACTCGATACCAATAACTACAATGGCCGAGGGCAAAAATACACATACCGCTGTAATCGGGCGAGCTTCTACTTTCAGATGCAACAGGAATTTCTCGAGTTCGTCAATCCGTTCGCGAGATATGGGACTTTGAAGTTAAGGAATGGTTGAGACACCATCAAAATTTTCGCAAGTCTGATACTCGAAACCAATAACTACTTTGGCCTAGGGGAAAAATACGCATAACGTTATAATCGGGCGATTTTCTGCTTTCAGATGCAATAGGAATTTCTCGAGTTCGTCAATCCGTTCGCGTGATATGGGAGTTTGAAGTGAAGGAATGGTTGAGAAACCATCAAAATTTTCGCATATCTGATACTCGAAACCAATAACAACAATGGCCTAGGTGAAAAATACACATACCGTTGTAATCGGGCGAGTTTCTACTTTCAGATGAAACAGGAATTTCTCGTGTTCGTCAATCCGTTCGCGAGATATGGGAGTTTGAAATTAAGGAATGGTTGAGAAACCATCAAAATTTTCGCTGGTCTGATTCCCGAAACCAATAACTACAAAGGCCTAGGGGAAAAATACACATGCCGTTGTAATCGTGCGAGTTTCTACTTTCAGATGCAACAGGAATTTCTCGAGTTCGTCAATCCGTTCGCGAGATATGGGAGTTTGAAATTAAGGAACGGTTGAGAAACCATCCAAATTTTCGCAAATCTGATACTCGAAACCAATAACTACTTTGGCCTAGGGCAAAAATACACATACCGTTGTAATCGGGCGAGTTTCTGCTTTCAGATGCAATAGGAATTTCTCGAGTTCGTCAATCCGTTCGCGAGATATGGGAGTTTGAAATTAAGGAACGGTTGAGAAACCATCAAAATTTTCGCAAGTCTGATACTCGAAACCAATAACTACTTTGGCCTAGGGCAAAAATACACATACCGTTGTAATCGGGCGAGTTTCTGCTTTCAGATGCAATAGGAATTTCTCGAGTTCGTCAATCCGTTCGAGTGATATGGGAGTTTGAAGTGAAGGAATGGTTGAGAAACCATCAAAATTTTCGTATATCTGATACTCGAAACCAATAACAACAATGGCCTAGGGGAAAAATACACATACCGTTGTAATCGGGCGAGTTCCTACTTTCAGATGAAACTGGAATTTCTCGTGTTCGTCAATCCGTTCGCGAGATATGGGAGTTTGAAGTTAAGGAATGGTTGAGAAACCATCAAAAATTTCGCTGGTCTGATACTCGAAACCGATAACTGGAATGGCCTAGGGGAAAAGTACACACACCATTGTAATCGGGCGAGTTTCTACTTTCAGATGCAACAGGAATTTCTCGAGTTCGTCTAACCGTTCGCGAGATATGGGAGTTTGAAGTTAAGGAATGGTTGAGAAACCATCAAAATTTTCGCTGGTCTGATACTCGAAACCAATAACTGGAATGGCCTAGGGGAAAAGTACACACACCACTGCAATCGGGCGTGTTTCTACTTTCAGATGCAACAGGAATTTCTCGAGATCGTGAATCCGTTCGCGAGATATGGGAGTTTGAAGTTAAGGAATGGTTGAGAAAGCATCAAAATTTTCGCTGGTCTGATACTCGAAACCAACAACTGGAATGGCCTAGGGGAAAAGAACACATACCGTTGTAATCGGGCGAGTTTCTGCTTTCAGATGCAATAGGAATTTCTCGTGTTCGTCAACCCGTTCGCGAGATATGGGAGTTTGAAGTTAAGGAACGGTTGAGAAACCATCAAAATTTTCGCATATCTGATACTGGAAACCAATAACTACTTTGGCCTAGGGCAAAAATACACATGCCGTTGTAATCGTGCGAGTTTCTACTTTCAGATGCAACAGGAATTTCTCGAAATCGTGAATCCGTTCGCGAGATATGGGAGTTTGAAGTTAAGGAATGGTTGAGAAAGCATCAAAATTTTCGCTGGTCTGATACCCGAAACCAATAACTGGAATGGCCTAGGGGAAAAGAACACATACCGTTGTAATCGGGCGAGTTTCTGCTTTCAGATGCAATAGGAATTTCTCGAGTTCGTCAATCCGTTCGCGTGATATGGGAGTTTGAAGTTAAGGAATTGTTGAGAAACCATCAAAATTTTCGCATGTCTGATACTCGAAACCAATAACTACAATGGCCTAGGGGAAAAATACACATACCGTTGTAATCGGGCGAGTTTCTGCTTTCAGATGCAACAAGAATTTCGCGAGTTCGTCAATTCATTCGCGAGATATGGGAGTTTGAAGTTAAGGAATGATTGAGCAACCATCAAAATTTTCCCAAGTCTGATTCCCGAAACCAATAACTACAGAGGCCTAGGGGAAAAGTACACAAACCATTGTCTTCGGGCGAGTTTCTACTTTCAGATGCAATAGGAGTTTCTCGAGTTCGTCAATCCGTTCGCGAGATATGGGAGTTTGACGTTCAGGAATGGATGAGAAGCCATCAAAATTTTCGCTGGTCTGATACCCGAAACCCATAACTGGAATGGCTTAGGAGAAAAGTACACACGCCATTGTAATGGGGCGCGTTTCTGCTTTCAGATGCAATAGGAATTTCTCGAGTTCGTCATTCCGTTCGCGAGGTATGGGAGTATGAATTTAAGGAATGGTTGAGAAACCATCAAAATTTTCGCAAGTCTGATACTCGAAACCAATAACTACTATGGCCTAGGGCAAAAATACAGATACCGTTGTAATCGGGCGAGTTTCTGCTTTCAGATGCAACAAGAATTTCTCGAGTTCGTCAATTCCTTCGCGAGATATGGGAGTTTGAAGTTAAGGAATGGTTGAGCAACCATCAAAATTTTCGCAATTCTGATTCCCGAAACCAATAACTACAAAGGCCTAGGGGAAAAATACACATACCGTTGTAATCGGGCGAGATTCTACTTTCAGATGCAACAGGAATTTCTCGAGTTCGTCAATCCGTTCGCGAGATATGGGAGTTTGAAGTTAAGGAATGGTTGAGAAACCATCAAAATTTTCGCAAGTCTGATTCCCG
The DNA here is from genome assembly GCF_051014685.1 of Ptiloglossa arizonensis. Lineage (NCBI taxonomy): Eukaryota > Metazoa > Arthropoda > Insecta > Hymenoptera > Colletidae > Ptiloglossa > Ptiloglossa arizonensis. The sequence goes on along the minus strand of NW_027478756.1, from coordinate 300,754 downwards.
TAACCAATAACTACAAAGGCCTAGGGGAAAAGTACACATACCGTTGAAATCGGGCGAGTTTCTGCTTTCAGATGCAATAGGAATTTCTCGTGTTCGTCAATCCGTTCGCGAGATATGGGAGTTTGAAGTTGAGGAATGGTTGAGAAACCATCAAAATATTCGCATGTCTGATACTCGAAACCAATAACTACTATGGCCTAGGGCAAAAATACACATACCGTTGTAATCGGGCGACTTTCTGCTTTCAGATGCAACAGGAATTTCTGGAGTTCGTCAATCCGTTCGCGAGGTATGGGAGTTTGAAGTTAGGGAATGGGTGAGAAACCATCAAAATTTTCGCTGGTCTGATACTCGAAACCAATAACTGGAATGGCCTAGGGGAAAAGTTCACATACCGTTGAAATCGCGCGAGCTTCTGCTGTCAGATGCAATAAGAATTTCTCGAGTTCGTCAATTCCTTCGCGAGATATGGGAGTTTGAAGTTAAGGAATGGTTGAGCAACCATCAAAATTTTCGCAAGTCTGATTCCCGAAACCAATAACTACAAAGGCCTAAGGGAAGAATACACATACCTTTGTAATCGGGCGAGATTCTACTTTCAGATGCAACAGGAATTTCTCGAGTTCGTCTATCCGTTCGCGAGATATGGGTGTTTGAAGTTAGGGAATGGGTGAGAAACCATCAAAATTTTCGCCGGTCTGACACTCGAAACCAATAACTGGAATGGCGTAGGGGAAAAGTACACATACCGTTG